>NC_143532.1:14734229-14923396 GCF_031878675.1 Megascapheus bottae | reverse complement strand
TACTATAAGAAAATGAGACTTTTCAGGAATTGCAATACACAGCTTACATTACTGTGCCGTATTTGGATATAGAAAAGAGCTCAGGGAAATAGTAGCACTTGCTTTGATCTTTCATTGTGTGCTGGAGTAGAGATGTGTACTTGAAGTTAAGCTGGTAACAAAATGACAATTGAAGCAAAATCCTCTCAAACTACTTTTATAAATAGTCCAAATGTATTTTAAACGGTTTTGGCTGGACATCAGTGGCTAACACCTGTAATCCTATTTAGGAGGTTGAGTTCTGAAGGCTGAAATTCGAAGCCAGCCCAGGCATCAAAGATCCTGAGACTTTTGTCTACAATTAACCAAAAAGCTGGGAGTTGTGCTTGAGCCAGAAAAAAATAAATAAGTAAGTAAAAAGCTTAGGAATATTGTAAACCTCTGCTAGGAGAGCCCAAGGTTTATACTAATTATGACCAATCAGGGAAAAACCTAGATACATAAGGCCATATAGGATGAGGCTAAATGAAAGTACCTCCAAGATATAGAATATCCAATATTTTAAAAAAAAGCTTAGGAATAGCACTTAGGCCCTGAGTTGAAGTCACAAGATGAACAAATAAACAGACAGATAGGAGCACACACACACACACACACACACACACACACACACACACACACACACATCTGGAGTATAGGTTTAAGAAATGCCTTTCGTGCAAGTTTTGACAGCATTCTAAGTAGAAAATCTGTAGATTAGAATAATTTATGAACATTTAGACTTTTAAAATTGTAATGACTTCAAAGTACATCTTTTTTATTGAAACTTTTTTATTAACATTGAGCTTTTACATCATATTTCAATATTTTATACATAAATCTTCTTTTGTAAAAGAGTCACAGTGAAGAGAGCTGAAAGGACTTAGAGATCTAACTACAGAAATCAAATTACCTTTACAAAACACCTGTTTCTGAAAACAATTCGATTTTATCATCTCTATATTTCTTCTACTACACATAACTGAAACATGAATGTATTTTCACTTTGATAGTTTCTCCCTCAGGTTTTACTTTGGGAAAGGTTTTGTTATCACCATATCAAGCTGAGTGCTGACCCCTTACCCTTGTAATCCTAGTCAATTAGAAGGATGAGATCAGAAGGTCTCAGTTTACAGCTAATCTGGGCAGGAAAGACCAGGAGACTCTTATCTCCAGTTAATTACCAAAAAAATCTAGAAGTGGATCTAAGGCTTAAATGTGGTAGAGTACTAGCCTTGAGAACTAATGTTCAGGAGCAGTGTCAAGACAGTCAAACTAACATAATCTGTGGTAAAGAAAATGTTCACATTTGTGACAACTAGTTCTTGGGATGGGACCTTAATGTAAAAGAGTGAGTAGATCATTCTATTCATTGAGTCTTAATACACAATTGCCAATAATCTGGGCTAGTATCTCTATTTTTAAAAATTCATAATTTTTTTCTACACTCATCCGAATATATCCTCCTCATCTTCTCATTGTCAATCATTCTAAAACCATAACACACTTTTCTTGTTTTAAAATTTAATTTTATTGTCAGTGTGATGTACAGAGGGTTATAGTTGCATACATAAAGTAGTTTTTCTAAACATTGTTACCCCCTCAAATTTTTCTCCCACTTTCCCCGCTATACCACCCTCCTTTTCTTGTTATGTATAATTAAACTTGTTTGTATGCATGTACTTACTGTTGTTTTAGGCAGAATCTTGCTGTGTTAGCCAGGCTGGCTTTGACCTTGAGATGTGCCTGTTTAAAACTCCTAAGTGCTATGTTTTTGGCTCCTCCATGCATGAATTCACAATTTATATGTGTAATAAGATAGATCTTATCTCCTCTTCTGTTGATCACTATGGTTTGAAGATATATCCAGATTAATGTACAAACCTCTATGAAATTTCTGCCAATTTTTAAAAATAGCAACCTGTAAATAATTACTAATTCTGTTTCTTATTAAAAATCTCTTGTGGAAAATTTTGCTTTTTTGTTTGTTCTTGTTTTATGCTAAGGCATATGCCAGCAACCCACACTGGAAAAGTTCCGCTAGCAATTTAACGTATTAGCGATTATTAGAGGTTTAGGTATTGTTTGCTTCACTCACAGTTGAGAAATTGAGGTTGATACTAAGTCTATGTAATAATTTGTATCTGAATATACACTATTATAGGCTCCCACCAGACTGTAATTTATCATTTTTTTTAAGATTGAAAGTATCCAACTACTGCTCATGAATATATTTGTTAGACTAGATAGACTAGAACCCTTTGCAGGAGTTGATATTAAATAGTAATTCCTTCCATTGTAACTTCACATGTTTTTCTTCTTTTTTACTCGAAGTGCCTGAGATACAGGCATGGGATATAATTGGTTTCCTTCATATGTAGTATCATTGGATGTAGTGGGAAGAAAATGAATAGTCAATTGGAGGAAAGTAGATAAGAAAGCATGAATTATTGAACAATTTACCATCATTGTCAAATAGAAGTCAATAGCTTCTGTTGCTCACGGGTTGAAAGTTACTCCTGGAGATTTAGATCAGCTCTCTTCTCACATGGCCAACCTTCTTCTTTGCTACAAGGTGAGTTTTATTTCTTATTGTAAAAAGAAAGAAAATCACTACAGTATTCTTGCATGGACAGCACTCTGTACTGAAATTGTATGGGACATTAGAATTGAAAGTGCATTTCAAGAAATGTCTGCTTCAACTCAGTTTTTCTTCTTTCTTCAGTTTTCTCTGCCTTTGTTGTGGACAAAGAGCTGATACTGGTGTCTATGAAATTATTTGGCATTAATGAGCTGAGGATTTAGTGAGAAAGGAAGAGAATTTCAATCCAAACTGGTGATATAGGAGATATGCAAATGTGACAATCGAGAATGTTGTCAAAGCAAAGTTGATGAAAACTATGTGGAAAAGCTTACCATCTTCAGTGATGTTTATAATCACTTAAACATGCTCATAACAAAGTCCACAGCACATCCAACCTAATTCATTATTATGTGTATGTACTTTTCTTGCCATAAGCAAGCTGAAATCAATTGCTATTTTCTGGGTCTACTCCCATATACATGTTCTCTTTGACATTTGGTACAATTAACCTTGTACTTCTGAAAATGATTATTTGATTACTGCTTGTGTCCATACTAGATTAGAAGCAGAGATTGTATTTGAAACATTATTCTTGAATTTCCATTCTTAACAGTATTGGAAACAGAGATAAAAAACAAATCCACAAAGGATGAAAGGAAAGAGCATCTAAATTTAATATGAATCCAATGTGTAAATATTTTATTTAATATATGCTTACAGTCTTATAGAAGGTCCTTTTTCTACTTCGTTATTCAACAGCTTCTAATGTTGGTCATTACATTATTGACCTACAAAGGAATTTTTTTTTTTGTTACTAAGTCTTCTATGAAGCCACCATGAGTAATTTTACTATGAAGGCATTCATGTATTATCTTATATTCCTCGTGTATCTTTTTTTTTTTTCCTCTCCTGTGGCTTGAACTCTGGGCCTAGGCATTGTCTCTGAGATTCTTTTGCTAAAGGCTAGTGCTCTAACACTTGAACTACAGTGCCACTTCTAGATTTTTATGTGATTACCTGGAGATAAGAGTCTCACGGGCTTTGCTGCCTTGGATGGCTTTTAACTGCAGTCCTCAGACCTCAATCTCTGGAGTAGCTAGAATTACAGCCATGAGGCACTGGTGACTAGCTGGAGCAGCTCATATTTCAGTAGAGTATGATATCAACTCTTTGGACTTGGAAAGATCTGGCCATGCTATGTTTATACACTCACATAATCTAATTCCTGAGAGTTTTGTTCACATCCATCTAGTTTCAAACCCTTGCCTGATGTATTTTCCACACATCCTATCCTATTCTTTATAATTTTACTCCAGGATAGGAAGTTCTTATTATTTGACATAAATAGGAACACAGTTCCATTTAGAAGAATCTTCATTCCACAGCTTCAAATATCTACCTAGTGGATATGGAATCAGTGTACATGTAAAGACAGTGCTTTTTAGGTCTCAATTAAAAAAAAAGACTTTTTGAAAAAAAGAGATGGGATTGTTATATGAATATCAATCAATCAGAAAATTCCAGAGTTGGGATGTCACATGTGCCAAGTTCCTGTTCCATGAAACAGCTACATAGGCCTCTATGTCATGGGAGCCATACTGTCAGAGAGTGGTGGGTCACCAGGAAATTCTAACAAAACGTGGTATTCATGGAGGAACCTCAGGTATTTGTGAAAATCAGAGAAAATCCTCAGTAGAAGAAAAAAGAAATTCACAAGATGGTGCTGAGAAAAGTCTTACCTCACTAACCCAGGTATCCAGGGTCTAATTCATTAATAGAGACAGATAAGAAGTCATCTTCATTTAGCGACCTACTATATGGCCTTTTGCTCTATTGCAAATCTCTGCTAGGAGAGCCCAAGGTTTCTACTGATTGTGACAAATGAGGGAAACCATTGAGCCTAAGTTCCTTTGAGTCTGGCTTACTTCACTTAATATGATTTTTTTCTAAGTCTTTCTATTTCCTAACAAATGGGGCGATGTCATTCTTTCTGACAGCAGCATAGAATTCCATTGTGTATAAATACCACATCTTGTTGATCCACTCATCAACTGAGGGACATCTAGGTTGGGTCCATATCTTTGCTATGGTAAATAGTGCTGCGATGAACATTGTTGTGCTGGTGGATTTAGTATGTCCTTGTTTCTGGATGATTGGGTAAATGCCAAGTAGTGGAATTGCTGGGTCATAGGGGAGCTCTATGGTTAGCGTTTTGAGGAACTGCCATACTGCTTTCCATAGTGGTTGAACGAGTTTGCACTCCCACCAACAGTGTAGTAGAGATCCCTCCTGGCCACATCCCCTCCAGCATCTGTTGTTATTAGTTTTGTTGACCCTGGCCATTCTAACTGGAGTGAGGTGGAATCTTAGAAACATAAGCCATGTAATGAATGATTGTTGTTCTTAAGGTACTATGTCATCTCTCATCTCTTTTGCTGTTCCTTGGTTATCTCATATTGCTACACTATCTCACTTTGTTACCTGATATATTTGTATTTGGTTATTTGAAATTGGATAGGGAACGGGGGAAAACAAGATGAGGGGTGGGGGGGGAGGGAAATGGGGACCAAGACATGTGAAAGGGTATCAATGTATGGGAATTAATGCACCATCTATCTGGCAAATATCATGTAACCCTTCTATTAATTACAATAAAAATATATTTAAAAAAGAAGTCATCTTCATCCATTCTCCTTTAGAAACGAACGTGCAACTCTTTTGGGTCTACCTCCATGACTTCAGAAGAAAGAATGGACAATGAGAAAACTATCCCACCAGTCAAACATCCTCCTCAAACTTGCTGTCTTATCAGCAGAATTCAATGTCCTGTGCTGAAAATTATGTCTGCCTTTCTCCCAAAAAATCACATTATAAAAATTTAACTCAGTACCATTTCAAATCTATCAGGGGAAAAAAATGAAGGATGAATTAACCTTGAATCAAAGAGATTTATGCATTCCAATAAAGCTGTGAGATATTGTTTTGATAGAAATAATGCAAGAGCCAACAAATTAAATGCTCTTGAAGAATGCTTATGGCTACTGGAGTTATTTTGTCTGAGTTGGGATGGAATCGCACTGCAAACTGTTTCTTGCAGTTGTACAGGCAGTGGCTGCACTGATAAGTGGCTCATGAGAAATGGTGTTGAATGGAGAAGAGAGTGTAATTCACCTTTAATTAATTTCATTTAGCATCCCTGACGTTACAGCTTGAGATGGAGTGATTCATTATTTACCAGGCATGATACAAAGTAAACTACTACTAGACCCATCAACGATACCAACTCTGAAAATCGCTATCGTTGGAATGAATGGCACACTTTCTCCTCTGGTGTCAGTGGTGAGTAAATTTGAAATTGCCTGTGACCTCAGGGGTAGTTTCTGTTTCTTATTCCACTAAGCTGCCCGAGGGTCCTTTGCCATACTTGATATTCACTAAACAGCCACAGAGAGTGAGTAGACTGAGCAAGTGATCCATAAGCCAGTCAAGATAAATTAGATGCTTAATTTATACAGCAGGCATTGCAGACAGACTAATTACACAAAGACAGTTTGATAAAGTAATATAAGATTCTGCACATATTAGCTAGAGCTTGCTTCTATGAAATTATTGCTGATATATGTGCCTTGGGCTTTGTGATTTTTGCACACACAATTGTGCAGTAGGATGGTGAAACATAGTTTTTGAAGGTATTTAAACTAGGTACTATCTGTCAATCTTTTCCCTTTTTATGATCATTCTATGCTTTTGTTTGTTGTGGTTGTTTTGCGCTCAATTGTTTAATTATGAAACAATTGAATGGGAAATCCAAAGATACAATGGCCGAGAAAAATATTGAAAATGAAGCAGGGATAATATTAAAAGAACTATTTACTAAAATATTGGCAAGAATAACTTTTGAAAAGTAAAACTATGATTAACAACTCCGGTCTTTGTTCTTAAAGATTCAGGGATATTATGGTCACAGAAAATTAAACCACAAAATAAGAGCTGAAACATATTGTTAGATAAAAGAAACTTTGTGGATGATACTGGTGTGACATTGTAAAAAGGTTAGTATGAAAAAGACAAATACCATTTTCCTGAATTTTTTGTTTGTGACCAAGGGTGAATAGGGAAAGCCAAGAGCTCCAGAATAGCTCTAGCTATTACAATTAAAATGTGAACTGAACTCAAAGCACAAAGAGAAGCTGAGAATTCACTGCAATTTCTATAAATATAGATCTTAGATAAAAGGAGTTTTTAAGTTGAGTATGTGAAACATGGAAGAATCTGGAGAAGAAAATTATTTTAGGTAATCTACAATGTTTGAGGGTCTACATGGAACAAGAACTGTAACAGCTCTAATTATAAGTTGGTGATTTTTTTCTCCCTTCAGAAGTTGCTCAATATTTGAGATCACCCTCAGAATCACACTGGTATTAATACTTCTCATAAGAAATACAAACAAGAAATATCTTCATTTCTTTTTAAAGAATGGGATTTGAGACACCAAACCAACAAATAGAAAGTGTCTGAAACACAGAAAAAGAATTTCTTGATGAGATAAATACTGTCTATAACCAAGGAGGGCTTGAATGAATTTCCTCTTCTCTTCTCTTCTCTCTCCCATCCATTATGACATCTACTCAGGAAAATGTTGCTTCTAGGTTCATTTTAACATTTCTCTCCTTTCCTGGTTTGTTTTTTCAGACTTATTTCCATCCATATCTGAACTCTGGGACCAGGATCTCATAGTATGAACTTACTATATTATATGGCTTTGTTGTTGATGATTTCTTTGTTTCTTTTTTCTTTTCTTTTTTCCTTTCTTTCTTTCTTTCTTTCTTTCTTTCTTTCTTTCTTTCTTTCTTTCTTTCTTTCTTTCTTTCTTTCTTTCTTTCTCCTTTTCTCTCTTCCTCCTTCCCTCCCCGTCTTTCTTTCTGTCTTTTTTTTCTGTGTGGATCCTGACGCTTAAACTTGAACTCTTCAGCTCATGGCTACTGACCTACCTCTTGAGCCACAGCACCACTTCCATTTTCTAGTAAGAGTCTAACTTTCTTTAGTGCCCAGCTGGCTTTGAACTGTGATCCGCAGATCTCAGCCTCCTGCGTAGCTAGGATTACAGGTGTGAGCCACATTGCCTGTCTTAATGATTTCTTGAGTCTTAACATTAGTGGCTGTCAAAATAACTTTCTTTAATAAAATCAACATTCAATAAATGGTACATTTTCAGGGAAGATGCATTCTCTGGACCTTTGCATTCAGCTCAGGAAACTTCCTGTTCAACCATGCTTTAGGTTTTCTAACATGTCACAGCACTGTAAGTCTTTTTCTAATACCAAGAATATAATTAGAATACAGACAGTATTTCTGTATCTTTGGAAGCAATGACACTTAGATTGTCATCAGATTTTCCTAAGTAATTTGTCTTAATTATGTATTCAATTTTCCCCCTTCCATAATTTGCATTATATCAGCAGGAGTGCACGACTCTACATTTTATTTCCTTTCTGAAGCAAATAAAACTAATAAACAGATGCAAACTAGTAGGCAAGGTAAAGATAAATGTTTTGTACATTGTGGAGTCAGATTTCATTGGCTCTATATCTTATCATAAGAGAAGTCTAGATGGACACACTGTTTAAAATGCTTTGGATTATAATCTTCTACATTTGTTTATTTAGTAAAAGAAACATAATAGTGAAGGGTTATCTGTCACTGGACTCTTAAGGGGAAATTCAAGGGTATCATGTGTGCTTGAAACTTACCAGCATACATAGAGAGCATAATTAGTACACACACACACACACACACACACACACACACACACACACACATAAAAACAACCCTTCGTTAGTAATATAGATTTATCAGACTATACTATTTTCTTTCAGGTGAACTATCAGGTGAATTCTTGATTTTGTATGTGTTCATATCTGTCTGTCAGATACATAGTTGGAGAAAACACCATTTACCCCACAATCGTAAGGAATGAAAAGTGTGTCTCTCCTTGATAACCCATAAATTGTATTTGGTTGTAGAGACAATCTCAACCTCAGTAACTGAATAAGAAAGGCAACTTATTTCCTATTCTTAGATAAAGAAGCAGAAGTGGCCAAATGGGTTTCACATCATTCTGTATTTAATGGACAGAACATTAAACTGTTGCTTTTCCTACACACGTTTTAATGTTTATTGTTGTTGAAGCAGCTGCTGTTGTTTGCTTCCTTGTTGGTTTATCACATTGTCAGGAACATTCACTTGAATGCATGTCATTCTTGGAGCATAACCTTTATGATAGTCACTTGCCACTGCCTTGTCAGCCCGAAGATACGCTGCATTTCTGACACACAGAGAATCCATGCATTATGCAGCCAGAGTCCCTAAGAAAATGAGCTGCTATTGTTTTAGCTTATATATAATGATTTCTGGCTCTCTGACTAATGAAGCAGAGAATGTGAAGATTCTCTCTAAATGGTGGTATTTAACATTCACTCTGTAGCTTTATCAGAAATACAAACTTCTGTAGCTTTATCAGAAATACAATCTTAGTCAATGTATCTCCTCTGTAGAAAGGACTGTGTGAATCCTTGTGGGGTCTTTGTTTTGGTAAACCTGAGGTTCAAAGAGATAAAGAAAAAATGTCACAGTTCCATAACTTAACAATGATGGTTCTCAAGTTCATGTCTTCCTGTCTTCTTAATTGTATTTTCTATCCATTTCTAATTTCAGTCTACTTAGTCATCCTGTTCTTTGGTTATTTCATATTGTTACAGTATTTCACCTTGTTATCTGATATATTGTATATATGTTTATCTGGTCATTTGAAATAGGATAGGGAAGGGGGGAAAACAAGATGAAGGATGGGGGGTGGGGGGAGGGAAATGGGGACCAAGACATGAGAAAGGGTATCAATGTTTGTGAAGTAACGCACCTTCTGTCTGGTGAATATAATGTAACCCTTCTATTAACTACAATAAAAAATATGGGAACCCAAGATAAATTATTTTCATAGATCTCAGCACCAAGTGCATTGCAGATGATCAATAAATAGATACTGAGTTGTCTGTGTGGATGACATTATTATCTTGTCCCCAAACACCTGTTCTTAAGCAGAAAGTTCCTCAGTTACACAGGGCTAGTGTGTTTACCGTGACTAGTCAATTGTGTTGTCTTAGTTATGTTACTAGACCAACTTTAAAGGTCTGGGTAGACAAGCACTGGTGGCTCAAGCTTGTAATTCTAGCTACTCAGGAGGCTGAGATCTGAGGATCATGTCTCCAAGCCAGCAAGAGCAGGAAAGACCCATGAGACTCTTATTCCAATTAACCACCAAAAAGTTGGAAGAAGAGCTGTGGTTAGAGTGGCAGAGCACTAGCCTTGAGCTCAAAAGCTCAAGGACAGAGCCTAGGTCTTGGGCTCCAAGAGTAGTACATGCAAGCATGTGTGTGTTCACATGCACGCGTGCTCACACACACACACACACACACACACACACACATGTGTCTACCATTTTTAACTTTATTCACCAAGTGGTCCTTATTGTAGAGCATTTTCTCAGTGAATTTACAATAGGTCATGCGTTCTAGTCTCCATTGGCAGATAAGCCTGAAAATTTTTGCCTATGAACACAATGAAAGTTGTGGTGCTGCAGTTATTGGTTACGCTTTATTAAGAACAAAACATCGGTTCATTTGTTCCCTTGTATTTCTTTTTGTAACAAATATTGTTTAATTATTTAGCAGTATTCTCCAATTAGAGGCATTTTAAATGCAATACCACTAAGAAGCTCTTTCTTCTAAGAATAGATTCATTTTACCCTCCTGAGACCAAAACTAAGAACATATTCTGTTTCTCCACACCTATATGAATAAAACAAATATCTTAAGGAAAATTAAATGTTATGGTGATTGCTCATGAAAAATCAAGAATGTGCGAAGCTCAAATTTTACAATACATATATTCAGACATATGATTGTATATAGATACATTTAAGTACATATGTATATACACACATAATGTAATACTATTCAGACACATAAAAAATATAAATTTTAATATAAGGATGAAATAAAATGCATTACGTTGGGTGAAAATCAAGTCCAACATGGTAAGACAAATACTGCAAGGTCTAACTTATAAGAAATATAAATATTTGGGTCTCAGTATGGTTGGGATTAATATAAAACCAAAAATGGAATACATAGCTTACATCATTCATATTTCAGCTAAACAGTGGGAAGATAGTCGGGTGCTACAGTAAATACAGTTGTGCTATTGGCTTTATTATATCCTCTTCTGAAATATTTTGGTTTATAAAACTACTTAAAGATTAAAAATAAAATAAGTCAGAAAGAATGACTTTGCCCCATTTTCTCAGGGATATCGCCCAGGCCCAGGGGTAGGGTGGAAGCCATGAGCAGAATAGCTCAGGGACAGCATCTAGGTCCAGAGTTCAAGCCCTATGAATCCCCCCCCCAAAAAAAAATTTGAGGACAGTGCCTGAACTTCTGTGTTCAAGTCCCAGCACTAGCACAATAACAAAACAAAAACCAAGAGAATATGCCTATGCTCAAGAAATCTATTGTAAAACAAGTGGATACACTTAATAGCAGTAGTTTTTATTCTTGAAAAATGTTAACTTATTAAATGTAAATGCTCTCACATCCCCAAATAATTATTCTATAAAGTAATACATGCGTTAATTAGCAATTTTTAGTAATTCCATAGTGCATATATACTTAAAGCATCATACTATACATGAGTTTTATTGGTTAATTAAAATCTTTTTTTAATAACAGGTTGTTTGTGAAAATCTATTAAATTCTGTGCTCTCTGAAAGCAAGGTTTCTCATGAGAAATAAGTTCTATAGAGTTGTCCATTGTCTCACTTGTTTTCTGCTACAACTTCAATGCCTCAAACATTATCTGGTCTATAACAGATAAACAAATATTTGCTACATTAATTACTCATTAAAGTACCTCTCTTTACAAGAGTAGATTTACCATAAACATTAGCTAAACACAGATGAAGATAAGTTTGAGTGGTTTTCTGTCCTTATGAACATAATGGAGTGCTGATCTTCATGAAAACAAACAAGGAAAACATAGCTTGCAATTATGTAAATGCCCAAATGGGAAAGCCAAAGCCCTATGAGACTCGGGAGTCCTCAAGTTCACACACTTAAGTAGCACCAGTCAGGATGTAGCAGAGATCTCTTTCAGAAATTTTCAAATCCACGGTAAAACTGTCCGTGGTGGATTCTGATTGGGAAACATGAAACAGCCCATATAGGTCTCTTTCCTTGGCATTATCCTGGGCCAAGGACCAAGCAGATACTTGTGAACGCTTCAAGGATCCATGACCATGGCATGATTTATGAATATTAGAAAAATTGTTTGGAAAGGAACTTCCTTAGTATTCATAGGGATGGGACTATAAAGGAGATGCTAGGTATGAGCATTTTAACTCTTGAAGTCTCTGGTCTTGAATTTCATGAGGTTAGATGTGAGGTTTTCATGAGCTCTGAAGATAAAAAGGAAGGAACTGCTCAGTACTACACACTGAGTTGTAGCTGTCTGTTGGGGCCTGACCTCCATCTCTGAGGCCTGATTCTGGCTCAGCAGCAATTAAAGGACTTTGACCAGGCATTCGGTCCTTTGCATACCTCTCTTAAGGCATCTCTGTGTACGTGACTCGATTGAACCCCCCACAGCTTTGCAGGTCTCGCAGCAGCTCAAGTCTTGAGCTCTTTTCCGCACCTGTCCTGCCCAGTACCTGAAAGCCCCACCCAGACCCTTAGTGGTAGCACAGAGGCCCTCTTCCTATTGGCTAGCTTCCCAGTTCCCACCTTCTCTTACCCCAACAGTATATAACTAGTGGTCTGACACAATAAAGGCATGAGAGCATCAGAGAACATGAGAGAACAGCAAATCAGATCAGCAGAGATCAGCAGAGAGATCTGATGTGCTTTCATGGTTAACACTGCTTCTGACTCAGCATGGTTTTTTCTTCCCCGGTAATTGGGGGAGGGCTGGGTCATCGACACTTACCATCTCGCTCGGCTCCCAGGGGACTACACGCTGGCCCTGTGTGTCCCTCCCCGTTCCCGTATTGCTGCCCCAGAGAGGAGCAACAGCTGTCATTTTTGATGGCTGGCCAGGACACCTGTAAATGTAATAAAAAAAAAATGCTCCAAAAACACTGAGGAGTGGGCAAAATTATGACTGCATCACACTTCTATTACGAAATACTTTGTTAATAGTGTAATGTAATGGAGATGCCTTTGACCTATCTTTTTGTACTACTGGGAGCATATTTTAGGGAATCATTCTGGAATAATAACCAACATTTTAAGGAAATAATATTTTGTGTGTGTATATATATAATCTTGTTAAAGAATACAAAGGAGAAAATATTCAACATTGAATTCCAGTGACTATGTGCTTGTTGTTTGAAAACTACCTAATATGTTTAAAATATAGTTAATAGTTCTAATTGAAAAAATATTTTTTACATAGGGATAATTTAAACTGAAATGTGACATCATCAAAAAAGATTTTGTCCTTTTCAAATTATGTAAGTTTCTAGATCTAAAGCATATGTTTTTAATGGTGTGGCCATTTATTCACTTAGAAAACAGACAGTGAAGTATTCAAAGTTTAAAAACACTATTTGAAAGTTCAAGCTCAACTAAATAAAATATGGATGTGCTTAATAGAAAAAATATCTCTAGGAAAATTGAATGTCACTTTGCAAATTGATCTTCATTTTAATGATTAGGTGTTCCTCTAACAATGGAAAAAAATAAAAAGCAGGGAAGGTATATACTAGTAACTCCCTGAATGATATTGTCCAAATATATCTTATTTTATTTTATTTTATTTTTTACTAGCTTTTCTTTAGACATTTCTTACTGAGAATTTCTTAAATAAGCTCCACGAGTAACAGAATTTTTCAATATACCAGTTGAACCAAATCTCCTGAGAAAATCTTAACCTTTATGAACTATTCAAGCATGTATTTGGCAAAATTATAGTATTACCTCTCTGATTAACTTTGTGGGTTTTTTTACACCAGCAAAGTCTAGATACAAATACATTCTGAAATATAAATTACTAACTCTATTACAGTTCAGATTAACAGTAATTATAATTATAGGTTGGTTAAAAGAAAGGGTCTAGCTCTCCACAGGGAAAGAAGAGAAAAGAGGACAGGGATTTCATGAACCGTCTAATTTGCTAGAAAATTTTACATGTGAGGTTGGCATTGCTGTCTCCAGTTTCCAATAATAAAGCAAGCCAGAGGATAATATAGAAGTTATGTGATTTGATAAATGTACACAGGCTGTAGACAGTGACATGGTCAGAATTTGAATTTGGACCCTTTCTCCTCAAATACATCCTCTCAGTCATTATTTTTCACTTCTGACTCATTTCAAACCCCTTTGAGAACAAGAGCAAATCATAATGTTCAAATCAGGCTAACCAACACCGTCACATCTTAGATCTCTGCCACCACATATTTACCATCAAGCCCATTTCCCTTTGCTTGATCTAGAAATCCAAACTTATCTAATACTTTAACTTTCTTCAACTCATAAAAAAAATTCTTTTTAATACTGTTTTAATACTATGAGCCACATTCTCACAAAGCGCAACACATTTAGTTAAGAAAAAAATAAAATATTCCTGAGAATCATTTTTCTTGTTCTTCAAATGATAAAGTTTCTGTATTCTCAGAAGATTCATTTCAAGTACAACTTGAAAAAAAAAAAAAGAACATTAGGAGAGCAGTCCCTCCATTCTGAATGACTAAGAGAAAGACAAACCCACAGAGCTGCTATCTGTGCAGCTCTATTTTTATCTATGTCTACATTGTACCATCAAACTCAGAAAGTTCAAAAGCAACACGATTCCTATATGAGCTAAATGCCACGCCTGCTAGCTCTGTGGTTATATAAATTGATGAGCAAGGCCATTCCCTTCTGAGCTGCAGGCTTCTGTGTTCAGCAAAAAACACCTATGACTTTATGGACATTTATCTGAGATCCAGTTCATAAAAGGATCCCAAGAAATTGAGGAGCAAAGAATGAGAGGCATGTTTTTTTTTTTCTTTCTTTCTTTCTTTTTTTTAATGTCTGTCAAGGCAAGCACTTAGTAGCTCTGTTAAGGGAGATTGTCTGCTACTTTCAAGGACAAGACCACTATCCAAACCCATTTAAACACAAGACACTATGTTCTCATGAGAGATGTGAAGAAGGAGGCATTTACTGTGAATACAGTATAAATTCTCTTCCTCAGGACCATTGTGCATATGAATATGAGTATAAGCATCGAAAAAGGGCAGCTATAGATATATGTCTCAGTTCTTCCTTTTAGTGGTCATCTTAGATGAAGTTCTATTAGACTTCACTAAGCTTAAGATTTGAAAAATTAAAATCTTCTTTAACATTGATACCCCTTCCCATGATTTTCTCATGTTGAAGAAGTAATGTATCTACTATGTGACAAATGTAACTGCAATCTTTCTATACATCACCATGACAATAAAATATAATCCAAA
This sequence comes from Megascapheus bottae, assembly GCF_031878675.1. Taxonomy (NCBI): domain Eukaryota; kingdom Metazoa; phylum Chordata; class Mammalia; order Rodentia; family Geomyidae; genus Megascapheus; species Megascapheus bottae. Next base: position 14,908,247 of record NC_143532.1, on the reverse strand, counting down.
TTTTTTTTTAAAGAGAAAAAGAAAAACAGTATTTTCCCTATATCCAGACTAATTGAGAATTAAAGAAGACTTGGGTAAAATGGTCTCGATGCATGTATTAGTTTAATATCCTACAGACCTCCTGGGCATGCTTTCAGAGTTGTCTCACCACAGGCTATGAATCAATGTTTCTGTCCAGCTGCCTTTAAACAATGCTTGTGAACTATTGAGAGCACTCGTTTCCTGAGTCTGTGGTATTGTACAATGAGGAGACTGAGAAATAAAGCAGGTGAAGATTTCAACTGGGGTCTCATTGACACTGAAACAATAACTATAATGTAGAAGTTGTAGTGGTTCCCTGATATATCACAGAGTTGATTTAACACCTCTCAATATGGATTAAAAGAATCCATACTTCACAATGTACATTTTTAAGGTAGGCAAAAAAAAATGAGACAAATATCTAACATAGTCTCTAATGCCATTGAGTACAAAATAAAAGTGTACATATAATTCTCTGCTAAGAAATGATAGTAAAAAATGTATCTTTAAACGTAGCCAGGGCACTCTACAAAAATACCAAGATAGTCAAATCTCTAGGTCACATAAATGGAAGTTCTTTTTTTTTTCTTTTTCTTTTTTTTAATAATATTTAGAGTGCTTTTATCCTGAAAAAGAAGTGCTTCATTTGCAGTTAAGGCCTGGTTTAGGAGTAAATTATTACGCCATTTTTAAGCAGCAAATGGATATTAACTCTCAGGAAAGGAAAGGTCAGCTAGAAGAAGAAAGTAAATGAATGGTTTGCAAAGAGCCTTGCTAAATAATTGTAAGAACTTTGGAAAAGGTGAAAAGAATTATTAGGGTGTCTCATGCAGACTCTCGTTGGTCATGTCTACATTGAACAAAAAGGTTAACTTATCTGACTTCATGAAGGAATAAAAGACATAACGAGTTGGAAAAATGCCTACGATGAGGAAATCTGGAATAGCTCTCTTAGTGAATGCTCGTGTACAATTAGCTATTCTCCTGAAAGAGATATCTATGTATGGCACAGTATTGTGCATCTTCTGTACGTGAATGTGTAGGTTGAACTATTGGTCACTATGCAAAGCCGGACTTTACAATGAATTCTAGAGATAAGATATAATTACCTTTCCCTAGGAAAATCAACACTAAGGACATAATACAAAATAAAGTTCAATACAAAATCAAGGTATTCAGACAAAATAAAATGTATTATTGTTTAAATAAGTAAATCCAATGCTATTTTTAAGATTGTTTCAATGCCAAAGCTTCATACATATATGTTTGTATGTATGTATGTATAAATGTATGTATGTATAGTAGATATTTATGACTACTATCTAATCTTATCCAATAACATGGATTAAGGATCATTTCATCTTCCTGTTATTGGTGGGCAAATTTTATTCCAAATTTTATTTTATCACTGATTTCCTGTACACAATTGGGAGAGAAGCTCTAAGCCATAGCACAATGGAACAAAAGGGAGAGCTCTGAGTCTTATAACTGCCTGAAAAAATAGTTATAAGGTCTGGGATTGGTGTAAGATTCTTAGTAAGCATGTAACTGCTTGAAACACTAATCCTAAGGTCAATCAACCAATGTTGTGTAGTTGGTGATGTAATCATGGTTGGAGCTGAATTTACCTGCTATTGAATAATACTGGGCAAAAAAAAGGAGCTTTATCACAGATATTGATTCCAACATCAACCAATCTCCTGTCATATTTTGTGCCTAGGAATCTAGATTTATCAAGATTCTTTAGATCAAAGACCCACAGCAACTGGCACCTTTACCATGATGTCATAGGAAGCCAGTTAGGAAAATTGAGAAAAGAAAATGTCTAATTGTAACTGGGTAATTCTTTGAAGCATATCAGTGGAAAAATCCAAGCTATGAGAAGGTACTGAAGCTATCATTTTTCTGTCATGAGTATTATATTGATGAGATTCAAAGCCCCTTTGCCAGTTACTTTGAAACTTTTCATCTCAAATTTGTCATCCACATAGTTATCTCTTCTAGAGAGGCATCCTCAAAAACATCCATTGGTACAGAGTAAATATTTATGTGCTCAAAAATAAACTCCAACTGGCCTATCTTGCACAAAGTACCTATTCAGCTAGGTGAGGAGTCTGTAATAGAACTTCCTGAACACAGAGAAGGGTTTTCTTCCGCTGTAATAATTAACGGGCTTGAAAACTACAATTAATAAATAATCATACCAGGTTCAAATTCAATTACTACTACAAATGTTTGTGTTTATTTTCACAAAAGAATTGACATCTAATTGCCAGGCTAGGGAGCTGCTTGTGTTTATGTATTAATCACATATCTTTTTTTTGAGAATCATATTACAGCTATTTATTTTGGATAAGTATACCAATGGCTGTAATTAACTCATACCACCTGGTCATTAGGGTCATGACCCTAGACATGCATTCATTTGCTTATTGATTTACTAATATAAGGTATCAGAAACTCATTTTTAAATGAAACCAGCAAAGATATTTTAAAGCTGAATGTGTCTACTCCCTCTGAATTTCTTGTTGCAAACTATTGAAGACAAACTTGTAAGTGAATGTGTCCTGCCAAATAAAACTAGCCTTCTCTAAAGTCTCTTCTACAAATCGATAGACCATGATATTTTGACAATGTATATTAATACATGCAGTATATTATAATATTTAGATACAACTCAGGGGAGAATGAATATACATGATCCAGTGCTAAATTAATTGTTTCCAACTGAATCCTGTTTGCAACATTCAATAATAATCATTATATCTATTAAAGAGAATATACAATTTTAAGGGGTGATTTTTTTTGTTCTTGTTAAAGAATGTACATTTCAGTCTCCTTTTTTATTAAAGAATTTATTAACATTGATTTTTTATGTCATATTTAAAAGGACATATTTAACAAGTATTCATATTTAACAAGTATTCAAGAAGGGAATCTCTATATATAACCACTGGCACTTAGATTTTAGAACATGATTAAAATTAGGCTGAGGGTTTGTATGTCATAGATACATATTAACCTCTGTAATTAAACATTATTTCTATAGTCATAAATTTTTTCATATATTTTTATTGTAATTAATAGAAGGGTTACATGATATTTGCCAGATAGATGGTGCATTAATTCACATACATTGATACCCTGTCACATGTCTTGGTCCCCATTTCCCTCCCCCCTACCTCCACCCCTCATCTTGTTTTCTCCCCTTCCCTATCCAATGTCAAATAACCAAATAGAGTCCTAAATTTTTATGTCTATGTAGTTGTGCTTATATTTCCAATACCATGTCCATAGCATTGGGTACACAAATATTGAGTCCTTGTTCTTGTACTGTTTTGATCTATTAGACACATACTAAGGATACCATGCACATTTTGTTCCTTTGGTCTTGTCAGTCTCCTTTTTTTAAACTGTATTTTATTTTAGTTTTTTTGTTTTGTCTTGTTGGTGATGGGGCTTGAACTTGGGGCCTGGATGCTGCCCCTAATCTTTTTCTCTCAAGGATAGCACTCTGCCTGTTTGAGCCACAGCTCCAGTTTCTGACTTTCTGGTGGTTTCTTCGAAATAAGACTCTCAAGGACTTTCCTGCTTACCCTGGCATTGAACCGTGATCCTCAGATCTCAGTTTCCTGAGTAGATAGAATTACAAATGTGAGCCACCATCATCTGCCTTCAGTCTCTTTCCTAGTGTTAACTCATGCCATATTTGTCATGAGTACATAACTAAGTACATATTTGACATGGGGCAGGTCTAGGATCAGCAACACAGATCTGTTTGGGATTAGTAAGAGCTGCCTCCATAAGCTCTCACCTCACCTCTCAAAGGAGGCCATAGTGTCTTGCCCACAGACAGGGAGTGAAACAGTACATGCAGTAAATATAAAGAGTCTCCCAATAGTTGTGAAAAGTGAGTGTCTGTAAAGGGTAATTTTCTTCTACGCTTTCTTTTTCACCTAGGAACACATTGAACCTTGCCACAGAGATGGCATCTGTGAGAAATCCACACCATTCTCAAGGACTGTTTCCCTGGTCTACACATATCCAGGTCTAACAGAAGGAAACAGGGAGGTTCCTCATCTCCATTTGCAATCTCCCAATTGTGTGACTCTGGGGACTCATCCCACTGCCTCATTGGAAGTTTCTTGGCCCCAGGTGCCAGCTGCCTCTTGAAGCTGCTCTGCCTGGCCCCCATTCCTGAGGGTAGAGTGTGCCTCCTGACTCAGAACCTTCAGTGTTTGGAAGGAGATAAAAATAGTCTGGAAAACAGTTTTTCTATTAAATGGGAGGAAGTACAGCTGAGCCAGCTCTTGAGGTGAAAGCAGAAAGCAAACCAAATGCCAATGGGAGTATTTCTATTGCTGCCTGGGTGGGGACGACCGAGGAGTGAAAAAATCTCAGGGTTTAGATCCAACACAGCCTTTTCTTCCATGTAGCACGAAAAGGATGCACCCTTGCACAGCACATTGCAAGAGAGGTCAGTCTACCTCTACAGGTTAATTCCAGCAATCTGAATCTTCAGATCTGACTTTTACTTTTTATGACTCTGTCTCTGTCTCTGTCTCTCTCTGTCTCTCTCTGTCTCTCTCTGTCTCTCTCTGTCTCTCTCTGTCTCTCTGTCTCTCTCTCTCTGTCTCTCTCTCTGTTTCTCTCTCTCTCTCTCTCTCTCTCTCTCTCTCTCTCTCTCTCTCTCTCTCTCTCTCTCTCTCTCTCTCTCTCTCTCTCTTTCTCTTTCTCTTTCTGTTAGCATAAGTTTCTAGGATCTTCCAGTGATGCCTGCTTGATGACATTGATGCCTGTCATAATTTCTTCACCTTGAATCTAGGGAGGGTCAAAGATTTTCTCTACAAAAATAGATTTCTAAGATTAAGTTACAAAATGGTGTTGCATTCTTCCTTCTTCATGTTGATGGAAGGTAGACGCTCTTTTGTGAGTTGTTCTACAGGTTTCACATGGCAAGAAATTAGGAAACACACCCAGCCAACATCCAGAGAGAAAATAGAATTCTTCAACCTAACAATCCAAAAAAGAATTACATTGAATAGTATTGTAAGTAAATAAAATGAACTTATCAGAACAATGCTGTGAGATTCAACAAAAATATAGTTAGTACAAAATGATAAGCACTGACTTTTTATTTCATCCAAAAAATTTCTGTTTGATTATTTAAGCTTACCTATGGTGATCTGCATCTCTAATCTCAGCTACTTGGGAGGCTGAGATAGATAGATCAGGGTTTGAGTTTAGTCTGGACAAATAAAGGGATCCTATCCCAAACAAATATACAGTCCTGGTTACCCAGAAGTTCTAAATAAAATTGTGGTCCAAGACTAACCCCAGGCAAAACCTATGAGGCACTGTCAGAAAATAACTAAAACTCAAGAGGCACAGACCTTGCCTAGCAACTACAAGGCTTGTGAATTCATACCCAAGTACTGTCAAAATAATAGTGACAAGAATGATAACTTTCATCTTGCAACTTAAAAAGAAATATACAAACATAAAGGAAAATGAACTGAAAGCAAGATAAGAAACAAAAAAGAGACAAAAAGTAAAAATTGATTCTAATTGATTCCCACCAATCTCTGTCAGTGGTAGAACAAACTTCAGGAAAATGGAAGCATTCCCCAAAATATCTGTGAATGGAACTTCATACAGTTCCATTTAGTCCATTCTTGCATATACTTCTGGCCATTGTACCTGTTTCTGAGGCTAAGTGTCAAAAGAAAGCACGAAATGATCAAAAATCTTATCCATCATCTCTGCATTAATATTCCAGCCACAAGTTTTAGGTTTCTATGGACTTTTTTTTGACATGGAGAACAATACAGTAAAGGAAGTTATTAAAAATAGGTGATATGACAAAAAAAAAAAGAAAATGGGAATTGCAGCTAATCCTTACTTTCTGGTACTTGCCAAAATAAGAGAGTTCCATTTTCCATTCCTTATTCCTAGCCTGAAGTTTCTCTTTTGTTTTGGGCATCAATAGTACAAGGAAGAGATAACAAACTTATCTTAGATATAAACTCTTATCATCTTCCTCTTTAAAATAGAGTATCTAGCACTGATGTATATTAGTCCCAGAATTTACAACTACATTCAGAGGAGAAAAACTAAAGTAATTCCTAATAATTTATTTTTTTCCATTGTGCTAGAGAGACCGTTATTATGGTAACATTCAAATACTAATTTTAAACATTTCTCTGTGTGCCCTTTCTTTTTCATATCCTACTTTTATGTGAAATGTACTTTACCAGTAAATGACATTGTACACTACAAATTAAGAGTAGTATTCTCATAAAACAAAAAGACATTCTATTTCACTGTGATGATAACTGTCATGATAGTTTGGCTTGCCTATTTCCTTTCACTATTCACCAGAAAATATAAAACAAGAAAACTGAAAAATAATGTGCCACAAAACTTTGATGAATGTTTGATGTTTTGAGATTTATAATAGAAAAGATCTGATTATATGAGACCTAGTTCACCCACGGAACCACAAGTACTTCTGTGTAGTGAGGCATTAAGCTTTAACTTCAACAGTATTATTCACCAGATGTTTAGTGTATAAAAAGAAAGTTATCAAAATCAATAGGAGTCTATATTTATAGAAAACTGTATTTCATAAATAGCTTTCCCTTCAACTTACAAGTTCAGGACATAGAAGTTTCTTTTGGAATTTGCCCAAGCTCTCCCTCTCCCTCTTCTTCCTCTTCCTTCTCCTCCTCCTTCTCCTCCTTCTCCTCTTCTTCCCACTTTCCTTCCTTGTCCTTGACTCCCAAACCCATCACTTCTCTTTCCAATCATTCCTTTCTTTTACAATCTTCAAATGTGAAATATAATGCATTAAAAATTAACAAATTAAACAGATTTAAGCCATTTTTTTAAGACAGTAAGAAAACAATTCTTCTCCAGAAGACTGGTGCTTTAAGAACTCACAATTCTAATGTCTATCTTCCAAGGTAAGGATTAAAATCAAAAGAGAGTTCAAGGGTAGAACATGGAGAATGAGCTGAATAATTTTATTTGACAAAGTCAGTGATATTTTTATGAGTCACAGGCCTTGAACTCTGAATCAGTGATCTTTTTATGGTAAGTCTACTTTGCATTGGCTATCTTGTCATTTTTGATCTTTGTTTTCTGATGTATTCCTAAGTCTTCTTAAAGAAAATCACATGGATCTCAAAGGAATTGTAGACAATATCTATGTTACCAACCACTCCTTTCCTTAAAACAATATGTGCAAAAACAATGAAACATTTGTCATCAGCTGGAAAATGTGTTCCTGCAGGCATACACTGGCGTGTGGGTGAATAGTTGTGCATTTATGCATGTCCAAGGGTTGGAAGTAGTGAGTAGTGATATGCAAATTAAAAGAAGGCCGATTTGTCCATTTGCGGTGGCTCCTGCCTTTAATTCCAGCTAATCAAAGTCCATTAGACTTTTATGTCTAATTAACCACAAGAAAACCAGACGTGGCATTGTAGCTCAAAATGGTAGAGCAGCAGCCATGAACAAAAAACAGCTCAGGAACAGTGCTCAAACAGTGGCCCAAGCTCCACCCTCAGCACCACCAAAAATAACAACAACACCACTACAAAGGAAAGGACTCCTCCTTTTATTAGAGGTAGGTGTGTAGAGATATGCTTAAATTCTTCTTTTAGGAAGTAGAAATAACTGACCAGATAAAGAAATAAAAGAATGAGTTATTTTGCTTTTTGATTATGAGGGGATGATTCTAGAGTCATTAGCTACATTGTGCATTAAAGGACATCATATTGAGTAAACCAAACCATGACCATAAAAAGGAAATGTCATATGTTTTCACTCTTCTGGGGAAACTAAACCTAAAAGATGTACATAATCATAGACATATGTATGCATACATACATATGCATATACACACATGCACACACATGTATATACACACATACACATATGTGATTACAAATTTATTTATATGAGTATACTAAGAGCATGAATCAAACAAAGGGACTGCTTAAGAAGACGTGTACAGAAACAGCATAAAGAAACTCAATGAAAGCTACTAATCAATAGGGAAAAGGAAGGGAATGGGCTGTGAGCAAAGTAACTAGCAGCAGGTGGTTGCTTTACAAAGAGGAGGCTGAATACTTTAGAACTAGATTATTTGCCACTGTGAAAACAGAACAATGAAACTAGTTGGACTTGTTGTGGGAAGACCTGGGAAGGAGCAGAGCTGGCATTTAAGAATCAGTCTGTAATTCATTTTCTAATTAGCTCACTCTTTGTCCCTCTTTTTCTGTGCTTCCTCTTCTCCTCCCCAAATCCTATAATCTTATATGCAAGACAACAGATACATAAATCAAAAACAGGGACAAAAGGAGTAAAACAGAAACACACACACATACACACACACACACACACACACACACACACACAGTAAAATTTAAAAAAATCTGGTTTCCATCTCTTGGAGTTTATTTCTATAAAGATCATTTTATATGATTCTATGGTCATAACTAATGAGTCCTTGTGCTCACCTTCCAAGAATGTCCTACTTTGGTCTTGCTGTGTGAATGTTTCGAGTCCTGTTTATCATGCCCAAGTGCATATTTTTGTATTTTGCTCCCGGTGTTTAATTCCAGATTTATAGGCACATTATAGTTATTACAAATGGGGGAAACATGCAACTTAGGTTTCTTTGGGTCTGACTTATTTCACATCGTATAATTTTTTTGTAAGTCTTTCCATTTCCTTGTGAATGGAACAATAGTCTTTTTACACCACATTTTTTCCATTCATTTACTGAAGGGCATCTGGGTTGATTATATATCTTGGTTATGGTAAACAATGCTGCAATATAACATGGTTGTACTTGTAGCATTAGTGTGGCCTGGTGTGTGACCAATTGGATAAATACTCAGAAGTGGGATAAACTATATATCCTGCAAGGGAGGGAAGTCAGTAGGGAGTAAATACTGGGAGAAAAAGAGTGAAAAGGTGACACGGTTCAAAAAGAAAAGACTTGGAAAAAATCAAATTAAGTGAAGTAAGCCAGACCCAAAGGAACATAGGCTCCATGGTTTCCCTCATTTGCAATAATGAGTACCCATCTAGGTCTCTCCTAGCAGAGGATCTCAATAGCTCAAAAGCTGTGTACAAAGGATGAGACAAAACAAAATGAATTCTAAGTTACAGAGACAAGAAGTTTATCTTTGTGATTGTTGTTCTTAATGTACTATGGGAAGTTATTTCTTTTCTCTTTTTTTGCCACTTATGGTTAATCTCATGTTGTTACTGTATCTGACTTTGTTACTTGGTATACTGTATATATACCTATTTGTTTACTTGAAATAGAGAAGGGAAGGGGGAAAAAAGGTGACAGGGAGGAGGAGGGAGAAGGGGGAGGGAAAGGGAGACAAAAACATGAGACAGGGTATCAAGATTTGAGAAGTCATGTACCCATTACTTGATGAACGCAACTGTAAACCCTATACACATTATCCCAATAATAAAATCAATTAAAAAAGAAATATAGCTCATATAGCTATAACCTCTTAGTAAATCAGTTTTACAATAAAAATAAGTAACACTAATTGTGAAGTAATGCTCCTTCTATTTGGCAAATATAACTGTAACTATTAATTACAATAAATTTTTAATAAAAATTAAAAATAGAAGTAACAGTAATTGCTTAAGGCCCAAGGGAAAAGAAGTATCAATCTAGCATCTCCCATGGCTCCTGGGATGGCTATAATTCTGGGTACTCTACAAGCTGAGGTCTAAGGATGGAAGTTCACAACCAGAGACTGATTTAAAAGTATGGGAAAAAAAGATGAAGGGTGGAGGTGGGGGGAGGGAAATGGGGACCAAGACATGAGAAAGGGTATCAATGTGAAGTAATGCACCTTCTATCTGGTGAATATAATGTAACCCTTCTATTAATTACAATAAAAAATACATGAAAAAAAGGACTATCCACCACAAAGCCAGAAGTTAAGCTGTGCCTCAAGTAGCACTAATATTGGTCTAGAAAGCTCAGGACAGCATCCAGGCCCCGAGTTCAGACCTCAGGACCTATACACATACAAACATACATACATACATACATACATACATACATACATACATACACACGTACACACACAAAGGAGTAAATATAAAGGCAAAACATGACAAGAGGCAAAAAAAATGATAGAAATTGTGAGATGACTAGTATTAGAATATATTGGAATCAGGTGTAGAAAGTAAACAATGAAGTCTTCCCCCATAATTAATGCAAGCTAATACAAAAGTAAAAATTTCTGTAATTCATTTAAAACTGTTATGTAATATAATATAGCTGTTTTACCATATTTCTTAAATATATAACTGTATTACATATAATATTTTCTTGCTTTCTATTCCTGCACTTTTATTTTTAAAAATTACTATAGTCAAACAGGGTTAAAGTAAGAAGAAACAGGAAAAGAACCATTGCCTGTTTGCAGGCAAGGAAACAGGAGTTATGGATTCTTGCTCATCTATTTTTTTATCTAATATATGACTTCAAAACTATCGATGATAAAGAAAACTGAAGTTATTATCTCGCATTTACATTCATTTTGAAGGTCACTATGTGAATTTTTAGAAGAAAATGTCAGACTTTCACCAAATGAGTCTGCACTCCTGTGCTTTTCCAGAAAGGATAATAATATCCGCCCATCTGGACCCTGTGAGTGATGTCAGCGTTGTTTAGTTGGGATTGTAACTTGTTTATTTCTGAGACTTGCTTACCAGCAACCAGACCTGGAAGTGGAAATAAAAATTGCACTAGTCATCATGTTTAGGAGCCTCAAGTCTGATCTCCGGAAACCAAGATGGGGATATTGTCCGAAGAGATGACGTGAGGACAATCAAAGAAATGGAGGATTCACTCCTCAGTTAAAGGGGATGAGACCAAAAGCGATCACAGAACAGGCATTTTCTTTGGAATTAGCAGAAGGGGATGCCATTTCTGTTTCCAGAATATCAACATCCAAAACTTGTACATTGTTTTCACCAACATGCTATCAGCGGCACATAGGTTACAGGTTAAAGGTCCATATCAAGGAAAAAATATGTAATCATGAAAAATATACTTTTGCTTTGATATTCAATCCATTTGTGTTGATTGTCAATCTCTAGTTTGCCTAGAAATTTTAAAACTAAAACCATAGAAAAGTGTCTGGTAAGATAGATTTAACAAGTCATTATTTTCTGATCGAACCACTGGCTTTGTAAGAAACAATTTCATGTTTTCATTTCCCCCATAAAATTGTCGGCAAGAAACCTGCAATTGTTTATATTTGTGTTTACAGATAAATGCAAAGCAAAAGAGACAAAAATCATAAATTCACACATTATATATATAAAATAAAAAATAATGAATAAATAAGATTATATGGTTTGCTGCAAGTCAAAAATGCTTTAAAGTGCAAAACTTAAGGAAAGTAGCAGAAAATGAATCTAAGAAGAAAGATTGTACTCCCACACTAGTCTAATAAAATCAGAATGGAACTGGTATGGAAATGCATAAAAATACTCACTTTTAATGGTCCAGACTAGAGCCCAATATGTGTAGTACAGACATTTTAAGTGACTGGTAAGAAAGACCTTCCTTTCCCTCCCTCTTTTCCACCCTCCTCCATTTCCCTCCCTCTCTTCCTTCCTTTGTTCCTTCCTTGCTTCCCTCCTTCCCTCCTTTTCTTCTTCCCTCCTTCCCTCCTTCCTTGACCTAAAGGCCTCCAAATGTCTTTTATCTTTGTTGTTTGTATCATGCACTCTACCAGTTAAGCCATACCTCACTCCATTATTTTGCTGGTTCATTAGAGATGAGTCTCATGACCTCTGAAACCTGATCATCTGGATCTCAGAATCTTGAGCAGCTAGGATTACAGACATGAGGTCCTCTTGCACGGCTTTGGTACCTTGTTTCTTAAATGGTGCTTGGACAGCAACTATCTAAAGGGAAATAAATAAATATAGTCAGCTCTTCCATACTGTATAGAAGTCTAAGTCACTTGAAATATGGATGGAATATAAATTAATGGTAATAAGAGCAAAAGATATGAAGAAAAACTGTCTGTCATATAAAAGGAGAAAGCAAATACAGCTTTGTTTGTTTCAAAGACTATTTATTACCATCTGTTTGTGTCAGGTATTTTAGATATATGATTAAAGAAAGAAACTTCAGAGTTAATAAAAACATTCACAGTAAACAACATGCAAAAGATATGGTTAAATGGTTTATTTTGAAAGGAAATGGCAAATTCTTTGTGAAAAAGAAATGAAGAATGAAAACAATGTTATAGAACTCTAAGCAGTCAATGAAGAGCTGGTATAGGTACTTACAGGTGAGTTGAAACATGAATATTTAAAGAAAGGCAAAATCTGTTTGTGATTCCTTGGATAATCTCATATTGTTACAGTATCTGACCTTGTTATCTGGTGTATTGTGCACATGTTTATTTGCTTATTTGAAGTAGGAAAGGGATGAGGGGGCAAAGTGAGGGGAGGGGGTAAGGGGAGGAAAATGGGGACAAAAACATGAGAAGGGGTATCAATGTGTGAGAAATAATGCACTGCTGTCTGGTGAATATAACTGTAACCCCTCTATTAATTAAAATAAAAAATCTGTTTGTGGTTTCAAGAATGGAAGGCAATGAGAATTATCAGGAAACCACCATACAGAAAGCAGCTGAGATTCATTTCAAAATTTATGTGGAACCATTGTCTGGGAAATATTTAACTATATAGGATTTTACAAGGATTGGACATGTCACTAGGTCACACATTTATAAAAACAGGAAAAGAATTAACTGCAAATTTGGAAGAAAGCATACTTGTCATGATTAAGAAATACTTTAATAGTATTATATAGAAAATAAATAGAAAATTGGGTCAGGCTAAGTAGACTGTATACAGGTTAGGAAGTACCATAATAATACCTGCTGTGTACAATATAAGCTAATGAAAAACACCTTGAACAAAAAGATATTCTAGTTTTTTTAATCTTCTTTATTTTGTCTTTATGAAATGAAAATGTTGAGCAGTTAGGGCAAGAAAAAAAAGCACCAACTCGTCTGAAGGCAACTAATACAACACATCAAGAGCTCAGAAGACAATGTAGAGTTTGTGTTTTTAACAAATCATGTCAATGTAAATCATAATAGTAACTTATAAAGTCCTTCAAGATTGGTAGGAATTAGGAAGAAAAGAGCTGTAATTCTAATTGCTGGCTCTGATATAAGAATCTATCTTCACATTGGAAATATAAATTAGTTCTTTCATTATGTGATTTGTAAACCTTTACTTCTTATTAATGATATTGATTAAAAGTATAATTTCAAGAGACTGGTTTTGTAATTTTGTAAATTTTTTGATGTGTTCTTTTAAGAACTGATTAAAGTCAGTCCTTGTAACAGATTGTGTATGTGCAAGCATACAAGAATGCAGGTGTGCCAATTATTCCAGTATACATTTCTCTATGGACTTAATGTTGAGAAAAATACACCCAAAGTTTGGTTTTGGCATTGCTATTATGATTTGTTCACAAATTTGTTGTGTGTGTGTGTGTGTGTGTGTGTGTGTGTGTATGTGTATGTGTGTGTAATCATTGATGTACCATAAATAGATATTTTATTTTGCACAAGGCATTAAAGTTTACAAAATTTTGGTTGGAAATACAATAGCATTACTGCATTTTTGTATACTGTGAAAACACAAATTAGCATAACTATTGACACAAGAGCCAGCTCTCTCTGTCTCTCTCTCTCTCTCTAAGGACCATGCTAATTTTCTGGGTTTATTTTGTTTTGTTGTTCTGCCAGTTCTGAGGCTTTAAATGAGACACTGAGTTTTTGTTGCTGTTGTTCTTTAATCTTTTTGTTGTTTCTTTTTCCTCAAGGCTAGCTCTCTACCACTTGAGCCTAGGTATACATCCAGATATTTTTTGTTTGTTTGTTTTTAGTGGGTAATTGGAGGTAAGTATCTAAGGAACTTGACTGGCTTCCAAACACCATTCTCAAACGTCCCGTTTCTGGATAGCTAGGGTTGCAGGCATAGGCTACTGATGCTTGGCTCAAATCTTTCTTTCTTTCTTTCTTTCTTTCTTTCTTTCTTTCTTTCTTTCTTTCTTTCGTTCTTTTTCTTTCTTTCTTTCTTTCTTTCTTTCTTCCTTCCTTCCTTCCTTCCTTCCTTCCTTCCTTCCTTCCTTCCTTCTTCCTTCCCTCCTTCCTTCTCCCTTTTTCCTTCACTCCTTCCTTCCTTTCTTCCTTCCTTTATTTCTTTTCTTTTTTTTAACGTACAAACATTTATTTTTCCAGTAGACACAAACTAAGGTTAGAGTCTATACCAAAGGCACAGGAAAGTCACAGTTCTGCCTTTATTTTATTAAAGAAATTAACATTAATTTTTACACCATATTTCAAATGATGTGTTTAACAAACAAGTATTCAAGAAAGGAATCTCTATATACAATCACTGGCACTTAGATTTTAGGATATAATCAAAATTAGGCAGAGGGTTTGTATGTCATATATACATTTTAATCTATGTCGTAAAAACATTATGTCTATAGAGACATAAAGTTTTATGTCTATGTAGTTGTATTTATGTTTCCAGTACCTGTTCATAGCATTGGGTATGCAACTTTTCTGTTCTCACTCTTGTACTGTGCGGATCTAATATCCACATATTAAGGATATCATGCATCCTTTGTTCCTTTGGTCTTGACTTGTCTGACTCAACATGACTCGCTCTAGATTCATCCACTTCCCTGCGAATGCCATTATTTTATCTTGTCTGTTGGCTATGTAAAATTCATATACATATATATTATATATAAATATATATATATATATACCACATTTTCTGCATCCATTCATCTGCACTATGGCCTCTAGATTGTTTCCATCACCTGGCTATTGTGAATAGTGCAGAAATAAACATAGCTGAGCAGGTGTCCTTATCATATCTTGGGTTATGATGTTCAGGGTAGATTCCCAGAAGTGCTATGGTGAGATCATAGGGAAGGTCAGTTTTCAGTTCTTTAAGAAACCTCCACATTGCTTTTCAGAGTGGCTGAACTAGTTTACAATCCCACCAGCAGTGTAGTAGGGTTCCTTTTTCTCCACAACCCCGCCAGCATCTGTCATTGTCTGAGTTCAAAATCTTGGCTATTCTTGTTGGGGTAAGGTGGTACTTAGGGTTGTTTTTATTTGCATTTCCTTTATGACCATGGATGATGAACATTTTCTCATATGCTTTTCTGCCATTTTAATCTCTTCTTTTGATAAGTCTCTCTTTAGTTCCCTTGCCCATTTAGTGAATGGTTTGTTGGGTTTGGGGGATTAGTTTCTTGAGTTCCCTGTAGATACTGGATATTAAGCATATGTCCAGTGTATTATCTTTTCCCAGTTGGTTGGCTGTCTCTCTCTTTTTGTGGGTATGCTTTTATCCATGCAGAAACTTTTTATTTTTAGGTAGTCCCATTTATTGAGTCTTTCTCCAATCTGTTATGTCCCTGGGATTCTGTTCAGGAATCTTTTGTCTGTGCCTATGAGTTCCAGTGTCTCTCCTTCTCTATCATGTAGCAATTTCATGGTTCCCGGTCTGACACTGAGGTCTTTGATCCACTTTGAGTTAAAGCTTGTACATGATGAAAGACTGGAACCATTTAACTTAAAATCAGGAACTAGACAGTGATGCCCACTCTCTCCAATTCTCTTCAATATAGTGCTGGAACCCTTAGCCAGAGCAATGAGGCAAGAGAAGGACATCAAAGTGATCCACATAGGGAAAGAAGAATTAATAAACCACTTTAGCAAAGTGGCAGGATACAGAATTAACCTTCAGAAGTCAGTAGCCTTCTTGTACACCAACAATACACAAACAGAAGATGAAATCAAGAAAATGATCCCATTCACAATAGCCCCCAAAAGAATAAAAATACTTAAGAATTAACCAAAGATGTAAAGGAATTATTTAATGAAAACTATAAAAGTCTAACAAAAGAAATTAGAGAGGACACTAGGAAATGGAAAGACTTCCCATGCTCATGGATAGGGAGAACCAATATAGTGAAAATGGCTATACTGCCAAAATTGATATACAAATTCAATGCAATCCCCATCAAAATCCCAAAGACTTTCCTTACTGAAATAGAAGATACAATCCAAAGGTTCATATGGAACAAGAAAAGACCTAAAATAGCCAAAACAATTCTAGGCAAAAAGAGCAATGCAGGTGGTATTATAATACCAGACTTCAAACTCTATTATAGAGTCATAATAACAAAAACAGCATGGTATTGGCACAAAAATAGACCAGAAGATCAGTGGAACAGAAGACCCAGAAATAGAACCACATACCTACAGTCAACTTGTAATTGACAAAGGAGCAAAAAATAGACAGTGGAACAAACACAGTCTATTCAATTATTGGTGCTGGGAAAACTGGGCAGCCCCATTCAGAAAACTAAAAATTGACCCTAGTATTTCTTTTCTTTTAAGTTTTTTTTTTATTTAACAAAAAGTAAGGCAGAGAACCTTGAATTAGATATATCTATATGAAAGATCAATTGTCTTCAAATTTCCAAGCTCAGTCTAGATTTCTTCCCCCCCCCCAGGGTTTCCATTCTCCTAATCTTTTTTAAAGTTTGTGTCTGAAATAAAGTAGCATGCAAAAGTTCTCTGGACCAGTGACAGATTTGGTCTTTGATTATTCTCATTATAAGAACATTGGACAGAAACATCTGGCCAACAAATTGCTATGGCATGAAGAAAGCAAATGACTGCAAATGCATGCAATTCTTGGACAGATAACAAAGGATTTCCAAGACACGGACACCAATGCATTCCCAATAAAATGAGAGAAGAAACAGCAGTTTTTGCAAAAGTAGGGAATAGGATGTAAGATGAAGGATGGAAACAAAAACAAATGTTTACAAAAGTCCATAGATGTTTTCAACCTTACTCTAAGACTAAAAACAAAGCCTTTCAAATTTGTTAATAACTTTATTTAGGCAATAAATATTACATTTATTTACAACAGGTTTCTTTAATCATCCTGATTTAGATTGTGTACATTAATATAGGTAGAATAGCCAAGATGAAAGTGAAATAACCTTGCCCAGGGTCACTTTTAATTATCTTCACTGTCAGACCTAAGCATACATTTTCTGATGTTGTTATAAACAGACCCCATGCCTCAGAGAGAAACTTGAGCTGACGCCCAGGTAGGTAAGATTCTGGAAAAACAGACGATCAGTATTTGCAAGAATGGAGGAGGAAATTAAAGATGTTTCCAAGTCATACACCTGTTGTAAGTACATTTAAAAATAATGCAGTGATATATTGACCTTGACTTATTGGAAATGGAAAGATCTGTGTTTCCCAACACCATTGTGCAATGGTTGCTTAGGGTAGAAGATAAGTGATTCACAACTTTTCATCCCATCTGTACTGAATTTATGATTCTAGTATACACACACATGTATATATATATTGTATATATATATATATTACATTTCTATTTGAGGACCTCGAAGTCATTGAGCATTTTTTTGATCTTTAGTGGAGGAAAGCTGAATAACACTTCACAAAATTTGTAGATAATTGTTAAATAAACCAATGGGTGGGTGATTATTATATAATTGAAAAATAATGTCATCTCTGGAAATGGAAAGCCATTGAGAATTAATAAAATTAGTAATGAATAAAGTCTCTTGGTGCAGGTATGTCTGCATGTATATGATTCTGTGCATGCATGTGCATGTATAGGTATATATGTGTACATGTGTGTTTATATGTGTTTAATTGCAGTCATTCCTCTTATTGGCACTTAGTCATTCAACGTTTATGACCATCTTTTCATGTGATATCAGAAATACCTTCTCTTCCTTACCACTGGTAAACAGTTATTGAAAATATAGCTTTGAAGATTATATAGTAGGTTTATTAGTGTTACAGATATTAGGTAGAGAAAATAGGCAAAGATACCTTTGTTATTCTGCAATAAAAATGAACAGTAAGGGCCGGGAGTTTGGCCTAGTGGTAGATTGCTTGCCTAGCATGCACGAAGACCCGGGTTCGATTCCTTGGTACCACATACATAGAAAAAAGCTAGAAGTGGTGCTGAGGCTCAAGTGGTAGAGTTCTAACCTTGAGAAAGTCCAAGGACAGTGCTTAGGCCCTGAGCTCAAGCCCAAGACTGGCAAAAAGAATAAATAAATAAATAAAATGAACAGTTAATTTTGTTAGTAATATATACAAAGAACTGGGAGGCATTATAAAAGGTTCTCACTAACACCTAAAGGACAAATAAGAATTGTACTAGGAGGTATTAGCAATGAAGTATTTAGAGAGTCTTAGAAGATGGATGAATCTTCAGGTGTAGAGGTCATGAGGTAAATAAAGAACTCTAATAAAGTTAGGTGTGATGGTACAGCATTTATCATTAACTCAGAAGACCAGGTACAATGATCATCCATTAAGGCCAGACCAGATAAAATTAGTGAGAGACTTTGTGTAAAAAACAAACTAAAAGCAAAATGAACCAGATACTGGTGCTTCTTGCCTGTAATCCTAGCTACTCAGGAGACTGAGATCTGAAGATCTTCATTAAAAGCCATCTCAGGCAGGTAAACCTGAGAAAGAGACACATCTCTAATTAACCACTCAAAACCTGGAAGTGGTAGTCAAAGTGGTAGAGCAGCACTAGCCTTGAGCAAAAGAGCTCAGGGACAGAGCCCAGACCCCAAGTTCAAGTCCCACAACCAATTAAAAAGAAAAAAAAAGAAGAGAAAAAAATGATAGAGCACTTGAATAGCAAGTATAAACCCCTGACCTTAGATCCTAAGACCAGCAAATTTGAACTAACCATCTCAAACAAATTTCAAATGGATCATCTACCATTTAGTATAATAAGACAGGGAGGATATGAGACAAAATCAACCCAGAGGCTTGCTTTCTCCTACCCTATTTCTAATTCCTTGCTTTTGTCTTGCTTTCAAATAAAACTGTGCAAAGAAAATGTACACCAATTCTATTGTGTATGTTATTTTTCCATATGCACCCATGAGGTAACAGTTGGTCTTATGACAGTCAAGTATCTAGGCAACACTTAATCACACAATTGCGCTCTTATCCTTCCTATGTCCATGTTCTTTTGTCTCTCTTTTGTTTTCTCATGAAAAGGCTGGCATCCTCAAGTGTATTTCAATATGAGAGGGAGAAACAAATGGGAGACAAAATGAGGATGATTTCTGGTCTAGTCTTTGAGTAAGACATTGTCTCATGAGAATATAACCCAGCCCCTGCCTCACTCAGGAAAATTTACAAGAGCACATGGGAAAGATTCAGCAAAGCATCTTTGCCACTTTTTATCATATATCTCCTGTACAGCAGCAATTCTCTTAATGGGAATCTGTTGTATAATGCCAAGGTCCATACTGATTTAATAAGCAGGCGACATGTCTTGATCCATTCTTTGTCATGATTATTTGAACAGAAGATAAAGAAGGAAGAAGAAAGCACGTCTTCGAATTGTACCTCCGTATACTTGCCAAAGTTAACAGTCGTGTTAATATTAGGATCAGACGCTCCAAATTAACAGTTGGTTGATCAACATTTGCACCTCCAAAAAAATCTACTCTGAAAACTTCTCCTCAGTGAGATGAAAAGTGTGGTTTCTGTATACAGAAATACCACAGCCTTGTTCTACTTGAGGAAAAATTCCATCTTAGAAGTCAAACAATACATCACACTTTCATGAAGTCCTCCTTCATCTCCCAGGACCAGATTGTTCTTGACCACTTCAAAGAACTTTAGACACAATTATATTACAGTGTAGATTTTACTTTTGAGTCTCTATCCATTGGACCCACTGGTATGAGGTGATTACCATGTGTCTCCAACCGTCATATCTCTGTGTGTTCAGATACTTAACCTAACAATAGTGGTCAGAAACTAATCACTTATTAATTAAACAAGTCAGTCACTACAGGCTCTTAGAAATGTCTTCTAAGAATATTTTTGTAAATTTGTCTTTGAAAGTTGTTACTGGTCCACAAGTGATTGCAAAGCATAGAAAAACACTCCCTGATACTCATCAATCAAGTTTTCCTAATCATATAGAATACAGTACATGAAATTGCATTTATAAAGAAAATTATATTTTCCAAATTCCATTCTTATGATTTCCTTTTCTGTTTCTTGCCTATGTATCTGCGCATGTATTTCTATATTGTGATTTTTATCACATGTGCACTTTTTCACACTCAAGGTACATAATTATCTCACAAAAAAAGGAACTCCCTCCAAAATTTCCTCTTTATGTATGCATTCCAATTCTTTGCTAATCACAGACAACCGATGTGCTATGCAATTTCTATATTTTCTTCAGAGAATGTTAGATAAATGTAGCTTGTAAAGATTAACAATTTTTTTCAGACAGACAAAGCCTTTGAACCCTATGACATGAGTTATGTTTATTCTCTAGGCCATGCCTCATTATTAGAGCCACAGACTTAGGGTTGGATATATCCTTTGACTCTTCAGCATTCTCTACCTTAGTACTAGTGACAGCTTTTTTTTTTTTCCCCAGCAAATACAATGTTCACGGAAGCTTGGCAAGAGTATGGAGACTTACTTGCTCACAGTAAGTAACTTGGGCAAGTTGTCTTAACTCACGCTATCCCTCTTGTGCACAATAGTGTTTGTTTTTGTTTCTGTTTTACTCCCAGTTGTTTTGGCAACATGCTTTTTAAAAAAAAGCATGAAGAATTTCTTTTTTTCTGTACCATCATTCTGAGAACTTGCATTTTCTGGGGGGAGAAGACATTTGTAAAGGAAGGTCTATGATATTTGGTAGAGCTATGGCAAGCAGTGAATTTAACAAAGAAATATATATGGCAATTGTACTTGTTCCAACATTTTGTGCTGGGTGAAGAGGGGGTAGCGGGTTATATCAGGAATTTATCAAATGTATTTTCTTACCCTAAATGATAGAGTTATCATTTTTATAAAATATAGTAATGGTGTCATAACTAAATCATACAAAATGAATTTCTTTTAATACTAAATGAACACATTGCACTCTTGCTTCCTCTCGGTGTGTCTTTTTCTTGAACTCCCTAGCCTTTTCCCTCTCCTTCTTCCTCTGAGTTCAGTATTAAAAATCACAAAAAGGAATAGTTTGACTTGGTTAAAAAAAAAAGAAAAGAAAGAAAAGGGCATTTTTACTGTCTTAGACTGAAAGATGTCTCCAGATTTTCTGTCTATTGGGAATGGAATTTCTACTTCTAGAAATAGTAAGCTTAACATTCTCAAAGTTGCATTTTCCAGAATTATCCAGGCTCGTACTTGTTCTTTTAGTACCAACTGTATGTCTCACAAAACTGAAATGCCTTTATGGGCTAATCTGAGAGCTAAGGGTGAGTGCAGTCAGCAGGAGACTGCAAAGAGAGTCCAGCATTTCATATGTCTTATGATCAGCTCCTTTTCAGGTATTTCTTCAGGGACTGCTAGGCCCCTTCACAGTGCTTCTGGCTGCTGATCAAGGTAAGGACACATGATCTCACACTTTCCTTGTAGTTCTCCTTCTTAGAGATGATTCTCTTGTGCAGAAACCAAAAAGAATTGTAGGACATGACTGTACAGTTAGAATTCCTGGCTTGTTCTCAATTTCTCAGAGTCCCAACCACGATGTGAAACTGTGAAACAGTCTTTCTTGTAGCTTCTTTCTGGCTTTGCTGTTTATTATCACTCCTATGATTTTTTTTGTTGTTGTTTTCTGCAATAAGAAAAAGGTGGAGGAGGGTTCTTTGTCTATGCTGAGTCTTCTGGCTCAAACTGTTAGTTTGGAGCACATCGGGGCTGAATCTCTGGCTAGAAAGAGATGGCAAAATTTTGAAAACATGAAAAATAGCTCTCCTGCTGATGTGGCTGTGAATCTAACTGGGAGTAGAAGTTTGCTTTGCCTTCACAAATGCTTTGAAAATGTATTTTCTTTTTAAATTTGACATATAGGTTAAAGTAAGGTTGTCTTGTTGGCTTAGCACCTTCAAAAAATTTGCCATTCTTCATACATACTATGAATTCACATTTGGTATCATACAAATAACAAGGCTTTGAAAGCATGCAAGTCTGATTATATTTCCTGGTTTCCTCCCTCCCTCCCTCCCTCCCTCCCTCCCTCCCTCCCTTCTTCCTTTCTTCCTTCCTTCCTTCCTTCCTTCCTTCCTTCCTTCCTTCCTTCCTCCCTTCATTTTTTTTAATTTTTGACAGTCCAGGGGCTTGAAGTCAGGGCCCGAACATTGTCTTTGAGCTTTCTCAATGCTAGCACTCTATCACTTGAGCCACAGGGCATCTTCCAGCCTTTTCTGTTTAGGATTTGGGGCAGGCTAGGCAAGAACTCTACCACTCGGCCACCCTCCCAACCCACTCTAGTTTTCTTTTAATTAGTTGTTGATTTTGGGAGAAGTCCCCATTAACTTTTTAATCTGGAACAGGATCACACTGTCTTTGTTGGCACATTGGGCTAAAGCTGACTTTGGGAAAATGTGAGACATCAGGTCAGTTAAGCTCAACAAAATATAATTCATTATTACATATGTGTAGACCTAGAAGAATTCAACCTGTCTACCTAAGCTCTTTCTATACACGAGTATAAAATTGTAGAAATAAATCTACCACCAAAGTAAGCAAGTGCTCATGATCTGATTCCCAGATTGCTCTACGTGGAAGACTTTGGACTTATATTCATAACTTCTGTCTGTAGACATTTACATGTAGACAGCACATGGATGCACAGTATTTGTAACAAGTAGTTTTAAAGCAAGCTTGGAATCTATTTAATAATATGGAAACCCTAAAAAGAGTTTAAAAGATTAGCAAGCAAAGTTGACTCAATGTAAACTGGACTGCTTGATCTAAAGCAAAGACTAAATTCAATAGGAGACCAGAACAGGAATGTCACATTTTTATCATGCTCGGCCTACCACTATCTGACTTGTTACCCATACTTGTTATTCCAGACTGTTATATAACAGTGGCACATTCATCTCTGCAGCAAGACATGACATTAAAACTCCAACCACTCTTAAAGTAACAAATGAGTTTCATTTCTGTAGGATTTCTGGCAATGATTGAAAGCTTATTTAACATATGTCTAGGAAGACAAACTGAAGACAAGGATAGGAAAAAAGTGGTTATTCAGCTTACTATGTGTCTTCCTAATATCAAGTCAGAATGATTCATCTGACAGTTCCTATTGGATGGTGATTGAAGTTTGTGACCCATTGCTCATGACCTTTCTTTCTTTCTCTTTTCATTGTTTTTTTTCTGTTAACTTTATATAGTTTCCGTTGAAAATGTCAAATGATGATTACAATAAGTCTTGATCAATGTCATCCTTTCTATCATTTTCCTCTTAATCTATCCCCACCCAACCCATCCTGTCATGAACTGGGTTCATTTCACGTATATGAAATTGATATTATAAATGCACACTCCCACCATTCCTCTCTCCAATCCTCCCCTCAAATCCTGCCCTCCCTCAGACAAAGCTAATTGTGTCAGTTCAAAATGGTTTGAAGATCTCAATCTTCTAACTGAAATTACTAGGGACAGGGTAGGAAAAACATTAGAATTTATTGACGTAGGCTTCTTGAGAGAAATTCCAGGGGCTCGGCCAACAGGAGAGATAATTGCAGAATTAGATTGCATCAAGCTGAAAAGTTTCTGCACAGCAAAAGATATAGTTACTAAACTAACATAATAGCCCACGGAATAGGAGAAATTTGTGATTGAGAGCCTAACGACCAGAATAAACAAACTCTGAAATTTACCCACCAAACCCCAAAAATCAATGACCTAATCAATAACTGGGTAAAAGAGATAAATAGAAGCTCTTTTGAAGAAGTAAAAATGGCTAATAAACACATGAGGAAATGTTCAATATCTTGGGCGCAGGTTTTTTTCAAGGAGTATGGTAGGTACAAATATATGAAGCATATAGAAATATCCATTCAAGTTCAGATCTTAATAGTGTAATTTTTGAGAATACACCAATCACATAATAGATAACAATCTCTTCTCAATTGTATTACTGAAATAAACTACATTTGTGAGTCCTGATATGATCACTGAAAGGATAAATCACAATAGAAAATCTCTCAAGTTCATGTGTACTTTACAGAATGAAGAGAAAAGGACAGAAAGAAATCATTTGAACTCTCAAACAATTTGGTGCAGGATAGTCTAGAATTTTAAAAGAGTACCAGTTATGCACATGATAACAATCTCTTTATAGGCTCTTACTATTCCTTGGAAGGAATGGAGACAGTGAAGAAAACAAAATTGAGTTATATTTTAACACTTGCATGACAGTTTCATATGCTAACTCAGGCCTTAGGAATTCCTCAGAAGTTGAAGGTACATTAGGATAAACCCTGGATGTTACAATAATTAATTTATTTGTGTTATGTTGGCTGAGCTCCTGGTTGGTGAATGGAGACCTCCATGAGATTGAAGCAGAAGGCAGTTTATTAGGAGACACAAACAACTGGCCTGCAGCAGATGCATGTGTGCAGAGCAGGAACTTAGAGGGAAGACAGATTATAGAAAGTAAGAAGGAGGTGTAATTGAAGCAGATGAAGAAGTGACTGCAGAGCCTGGGCAATTTCTCCATGCCTGAAGGAAGCACGAGCTAGATGCATGAGGAAGTGATTTCAGAGAATAAGGAAGTGACCTCCGAGCCTGTGGGACCTCTCCCTATTCCCAGAGGGACCAGTTACCTAGACTAGAGGTACTTGGCAGGGAATTCTAGGGAGGACCACATACAGTCTTACATGGAGAACCAAGTGTATGATAGGAGAAGCGTTTGGCTCTGTGTGATTTTTCGTGGGGAGAAAACAAGAGGGCAGGTTATTTTTTTTTCCTGTGGACGTAATACATGTATAATAGTTTAGTCAATTACACCTATGAAGTGATTAATGTCTTTCAGAAGACAACAGATCATGACCAGGTCAAGCCACTCATTTAGTTTGCTTTCTTTGTCAGAAGCATGATGTACCATTATGTGGGAATGTAACAGAGGTAGGTATGCAAGGACACAGATGGGGAAACATCAGAAGGTGTGAGTTGACCATGATGCAGACATATCTGCACCAAGGCTAAGCCGTGTCATGAAACCCATTTTCTATCTGAGGCCATGACTCTCTCTCACCTATATCATTTATCTCCAGAGATCACAGTATAACTCAAGGAGTCTAATTGCTCTTCTGATTAAAGACTCAAGAATCTCTTCAATCCTGCTTTGATTTTTTTTTTGTTAACCTAGTCCACCTGATTTCTCCCATAACTCTATTTGATCCAGCCAAACACTAATCAGACTCTTGTGTTCACTTAAATTGTGAGCAATATTTTGGCTGTGTGATTAATTTTCCTACATTTATACAGAATTGCACTCCGTACTTCATGCTAACTCTGTAACATTGAAAGAGTGCTTTTATGTCTATTTGGGTAGCCTGCTGAGTTCCAATCATTTGTCCAGTAACATAATCCTTAAAAGAGGAGCATTATTATTATTATTATTATTATTATTATCATTAATCTAATGGCAAATACAAAATCTGAGACACATGGTGTTGTTAGAAGCCACACAGTGATTAAGCTTGAATGGGAATTGTTATACTTTGTTTCAAAACCAATACAGATAAAAGGACAAATAGAGCACTTCAGGATATTTTTCTCTGCAATGGGCAAAATGGCAATCAAAGCTTTGAGAGTCTGTTTCTATTGTGACATCTGTACAGTTCCTGCATAGTTTCCGTAGTCACAAAAATGGTCCCTTCTTTCTGCCCTGTAATGTAAGATCTCCCATATGAAATGGGGTTGGCATCCCTAAAAACCCTTCTGGAAATCTCTGGGTTTTCGTGATCCTCTTAGTGTATGTTTCTCCAGATGTATGCTGCCTTCTCCCAGTCACAAGCTATGAAGTCCACACCATTTCCTCTTAGAATAAAATTGAAAATGATTTCTTCCCATGGAAGCTTGGCCTTCCCTGTACAATTCTGCCCTTCTGTAATGGCTCTGTTACAGAGTTCATGGAAGAAGAAACAAACGGAAACATGACTCATTCCCTTCACGCCCCCACCAAGTTTCTCTGGTAAATGAAAATAGCTGAAAGGAAGAAGTCTGCTTTATTTCACAAAGAAATGTGGGTTGTGATGCAGGATGTCTGCTGGTTTCTTGGAAGAGTGCAAATAGTTTACTTTATTCCTTGTAACAGTGAGTTTTATGGGTTGAATGGGAAATGTCCCAAGATCTCATCTATTGAATGCTTGAGCTCTAGCTGATGGTACTATCTGGAGAAGTCTCAAATGGGGCTTAAGTGGGGGACCCTGGGGGTTATGCCTTTGAAAGTTATCCACCGTTCCCAGTTGCTTTTCTTTTCTCTGCTTCCTGTCCAGCATGTGGTGAATGGTTCCTCCTTTCACATGCTCTTGTGATCCCAACACTCAACCTAATCCCAAATCCAGAATCAAGGAAGCCTCAGCCTGTGATTCCCGAATTCAAATCCAAAGTAAATCCCCTCCTCTTGGAAATGGTACTCTCAGATAATTCAGTTTCACCTACACACAAGTAACTGCCACAATGAATAGCACAGATAATCGTGGAAAATAGTTAAAATTTTTCAGTCTATGCTGCTGTAGTCATGTTAGATACCTTATATAGTTTGGTGTGTTAATGTTTAGCACAGATTTAAGCTTGGTGTGGCTATCAATATTGTATAACAAGAACATGGAAGATGTAAGCGGTAACTACTCCAGACTTACTCAATAATAAGGAAGGAATTAGGTTCAAATTGTTCTGCATAAAATTCGGTTTTCTTTAATGGGTAGCTACTAATTGTGTCTGTGAATACCCTTGCAGTAGCATTAGGAAGCATAGGAACTAACACATACTTATCTATGCGAGATAATATATCCACACGGAGTAGAGAAGGAGAATGTGAATCCATCTTAGCTGTTAAAGATTCTAGCGACATTATCTACTATGTATGTTTGGTCCAATGACTGCAACTCACTTGCTCTCAGTTTTCTCATTTATAAATTAGGAAGCTGTAAGAGTATCTTATTTGAGTGCTTATGAGGGGCATAATGAGGTAGATGCTGCATTCATATCACACCCCAAACATTTTCTATGCCAAATACCACCTCAGCATTTAATTCTGGAGCTTCCACTCAGGGTCTGAGCTCTGTTACTGAGACTAGCACGCTATGCATTGAGCTACAATGCCACTTCTGATTTATTGGTTATTGATTGCAGATAAGGGTCACACAGACTTTCTTTCAATGGCGATTCTCAGATCCCAACCTCCTAAATCGCTAGGGATGTGAGCCACCAACACCAGGCAAGAATATATTTTTAAAAAACCTTATCTTGAAAAATATGATCTCAAATCATAGATTCTCTAGTATACATAATGCATTTTTACAAGAATCAACCTCACGAGCCTTCTCTTTTGTTATACTTGTAGCTGATTGTTTGCAAGGCTAGAAGAATAAATGTGTATGAGTGTGTGCGCGTGTGTGTGTGTGTGTGTACATTCATGCCTCTGATTCTGTGTGGTCTGAGACATTTGAGAAGCTGTATATATTTCACTCATACAATTTAAGAATTATACAATGTAGATTCAGAACTGATGAGAATGATAGGTTTCATTCAAATTGTTCTCTATGCTTTTTCTCAGCTTCTGGAAATCTGAAATAATTTCCTCTTTCTTGTCATCTTGTCGTACCTTGAAGGTCAGGCTGACAGCAATGGAGAAGTCAAATATCTTTCTGATTTCCCAAAATGACTCGTTGATGTACTTTATGCAGTGGTATGTGATTGGGCCCTTCACATTAAGATCAGAACATAGGCCATTTACAATTCTGATCATTAGTCTATCTTAGAAAAGAATAAAAGATTAAATTACGTATTATGAATAAATGACTTAAGTTCACTAACAATTCATTTTTCCGTGTTATAGTGTACACTATAGTATACACTATATAGGGCTGAATATATATGTATTGAATATATAATACATATGAAAAAATTTAAATATATAATACATATTTTAAGCATATATAATACATATTTTAAATATATAATACATATGAAGAATTTTTTATATTTTTATTGTAATTAATAGAAGGGTTACATTATATTCGTAAGATAGAAGGTGCATTACTTCACATACATTGATACCCTTTCTCATGTCTTGGTCCCTATTTCCCTCCCCCCAACCCCTACCCTTCAGCTTGTTTTCCCCCCTTCCCTATCCAATTACAAATAACCAAATACGCATATATCCAATATATCAGATAACAAAGTGAGGTACTGTAGCAATATGAGATAACTGAGGGACAGCAAAAGAGATGAAAGATAACATAGTACATTAATGACAACAATCACTCATTATATGGCTTTTGTTTCTATATCCTAGAGGTCCTTTCATTTAGCATCATACTGTATGGCCTTATGTATCTAGGTTTTGCTCTATTGCAAATCTCTGCTAGGAGAGCCCAAGGTTTCTACTGATTATGACAAATGAGGGAAACCATTGAGCCTATGTTCCTTTGAGTCTGGCTTACTTCACTTAATATGATTTTTATATGATGAAAATTTTAAATTATAATTTGGTACCCATTATTTCCTGTGATTCAAATAACTATTCATATTTTAATATATTATTGGAGAACAGCTATCTGTATAGTATTAATATTTTTAAAATACCAACTTTTATGACCAGAACAACATACATTACAATCCCAATATTGCCTTTTATTATTGATGCATTCTTACCTGTGATAATATCTCTTGCTGTGTGCATATATTTGTGTGTGAGTATTCGCACACACTTGGTGTCATATCATATCATACACTTTTCACATTCGTCCAGAAAAATGGATGGTCTGTGTATCTTTCCATTACTAACTAAAGAGTTCAAACCTTGGCTGATACACTAGGCAAATATAGCAGAGAATTTTCTATTGCCTAAATAGGACTTATCATAAAATGTCTGACCAAATGAATGCAATGTTGTTCAATTTTTGGAGTTACTGCATGAGTTTAACACACATGATTTTTGTGAAGGCATGCACTAGTGTTTTCATTGGATCCAAAAGCTGTCACTTTTAAACACACCTTGACTGAGATTTTAATTTCATAGATTTAAACCCAGGATTGGCCTAGAATATAACGCTTGCCTTTGTTATGAAAGGGGAAAAAGTAGAGAAGTCTAATGTTTATAGTTCTGTTGACAATGGAAATCATGTCTCTGAAAAGATGACATGATTTAAATCACTGGTCTAACAATGAGGACCAATATGTATGGATTTTAGCAAAAATCTTTATATTTTTCATCTGGAAATTCGTACCTGAGTGTAAACAACTGTTTTGTAATATATTTAAAAAAATTCTAGTTGGCAGCTTTTTATTTCATCAGCTATGGGCCTTGAACTCAGGGCTTGGGTATTGTCCCTGAGCGTTTTTGCTCAAGGCTGGTACTCTATCACTTTGAGCCATACCTCCATTTCTGGTTTTCTGGAGAATAATTTTTGCCCAAGCTGGCTTTGAACTATGATCCTCAGATCTCAGCCTCCTGATTAGCTAGAATTGCAGCCATGAACCATCAGTGTCTAGCTACTTGTTCACAATTTTTTAAGTGAAAATTTTTCATACAGCATGATGCCATCATTATTAATAAATGGATAAACATGATGTTAATTGATCTTAGCAATTGCATACATGTGTAAAACCGGAACTTTCAGACCAGGAAATGTTCTGTGAATCAATGTCTATTCCTTTTAAATCTTTCTGATCTCTTGAACCATTGACACCAACCTCCAGGCTAGAAGACTACTCTTAAAAACATTCTGCTGTTTGGCCTCATCCTTTACATCAGGTTTTTGCCTGTGAAAAGATAAAGCAACCAGATAGCCCATAAGGAAAAGAGCATTCAGAGACATTAACTAGCTCTTGAGGAGGCCAGAGGCCCAAAGGAGACTGAGCTACAAGTACCTCCCTGCTTCTACCCCTACTGCTCATCTCAACAGAAATATGCTGTTGCCTCTGCCTCAAAACGAGTTCTGAGCTGTCTCCACACTGTATCACCATCTCAATACTGCACCAAGGAAGCTAGCTCCCCAGGTGGCACTCAGGAAAGTTGGTGGGCTTTCATTGAGGGAAAGGTTGTCACTACATGGCTTTTAAAGAAACCATGACCCTGGCACCTCTCTTTTCCCTTTATCTCTCACCTATAGTCAGGTGAACAGATTTCTCTGTCACATAGTTCTTATATGATATATTGTGCTGTCATATGCATGATGCAAAGTGTTTAGATAACCATGGGTTGACATCATTGAAAACTTGAGCCCCAATCAGCCTTCCATCCTTTAAGTTAAATATTTTGGTGTTTGTTCACAATGAAGGAAAGCTGACACAGACACATGTTCTAGGTTTGAAGGAGGTTATTGCCTGTAACCAAAATTAGAAAAGACAAAGAGCACAATAAAAAGTGGCCAATATCTCCAGGAAAATGACTAAACAAGTTTGATTGTTATTGGTATTGGTGGATAGAATTTTCTCTTTTGCCATTGAAATAGATTCATTTTAGTAAAAGAAGAAAAAGATAATACCAAAAAAAAACAAACAAAAAAATGTGTGTTGAAGTATCTTGTTTGCTACTGATTAACTTTGAAATCAAAACCATAACAACATTTTTAGTGCAAATGAGACTGGAAAAACTGCATAGCACTTTACAGGTAAAAAAAGCAACCTGTCAAATTTTTGTGAGCTAAGTGAACAGCAGAGATTTATTCTAATAGCCTCTAGGCCCTTCTTGCTTATAGTCTTGGTCCCTGCCAGACAGATAGAAAGCACAAACCACACTTTGATATTAATTTTGATTCTCTTTTCTGTCATTTTGACAGCTTGGGTTTTGAAAAGGGGTTTTGGGCAAATGGGGTGTCATAATGAAATTCCATACTATTCCTTTTGCAATTGTTTCTGTCTCCACTCTTCAGAAAAGCTAATGAATTCCCTAAAATCATGTAGTCATTGCCAAGTAAAAGAGACATAATTAAAAGAAAGAGGAAATTCTTATAGCAATAGACAGACAGCTGAATGCTTAGAATGATTAAATACACTTCCATTATGGCTGAAGTGAAACATGTATATTTGATTTACTTATTGTGAAAACACTGGAGTTGTTCAAGTTTGTCCACTGTCATACAAATTGCTTTCCCTTGTAATATAATGATGATCACCACACACAAAAAGAATAGTTTAATCAGCTTTTGTTGAAGCAAAATCTCAATAAAGAATTTACGGTATCTTCACAATAACATGGTTTCAGCTTGTAGGATTTTCATTTCTTATTTGATTTGCCACTTAATACATTTCCTTGAGCCATAATGAATATACTAGAACAAATAGGGCAGCTACTCAGAATGCTATCAACCTTTTTTAAGTTAAATTTGATTAAGAAAACAACATATAATTGCAAATTAAAAGTAAGATAACAACATATACACAAGAAAGGAATCAAGAAATAGTACATCGGGGTTTTGACGGCAAGCTGGCTATGATATCCCTTATTCCTCCAATCCCCAGGATTGATTTGGCAGGTCTAGTGGGCTAGGCGAATTCCCCTTTCTTTCTCACTATCCATGCTCTCTCCACCCAAAGCTCTCCAATGATTAAAATGAATGCCCACACCCCTTAGAAGAGTAGCTTTATTCCCCTGCTAGAACCCGTATCAAAGCTCTCCAGAAAGAGAACATCCTATGTTTCATATTATTAATTAGTATATGGTAGCAAGAGTATTTCAAATATACTCTCTTGAATTGGAAGGTACATGCGTGCATAAACACATACACACATTCAAAATACATAAATTCATATAAAAATTTGAGCATAACTTGTACATACCACTGTATGCTTACTAAAACTTACTTATTAAGTGAATGAGGTCAGACCCAGAGAGACAAACAATGCATGTTTTTTTTTCTTATATGTGGAAGCTCAATTTAGCTAATAAAATCATAAATAAATATGTTGGGGAATATGCAGTTGTATACCAAATTATTAACTGAAATATTCTAGACACAAGGGAGATCTTAAATAAGACGAAGTCCAAAGTTTAGCAAAATAAAATGGGATGAGGTGGGGTTCAGAGGAATGGGGTGAACAAATGAAGAGAAGAAATGGAGAGTGCAGTCAAGAAACAGTATATAGTACAAAATTAAGTAGAGTGAGGGCAGCGGGTAAGGAGGAATGGATGAGAATGTTTGAAAAAGTGACATTGATTATCATATATGGTATTTATCAACTGCTTTGTTAAATAACAATTCTTTAGTACAACTACTTTAAGACAATGAAGTTAAATAAAACTTAGCTTAGACCATAAAGCCATTATCTATTTCAGGAAACCAAGTTATACGTTTTATTTTATCATGGTGCCATGGTATTTGACAAGAATGATATTGAAATTGCACAACATGAAAGCAAACGGCAACAATATGACAAGGCACATGGTATTATTTTGAAGGGAGGGGGGGGAGAGTTCTTCACATATTTGATATCTGTGCTTGCATAAATGTCTGTTGCTTGTCTGTAGCACTCCAGGTCCTGGAGGTAAGTTGCTACCATGTAATAGAATGTGAATGAAATGTTTGTGGCGTAAATGAATGTATCTGGTATGGACATAAATGTTCACAATAGACTTAAGTTTCACTTAAAGCGGGCCTCTACATGCGAGAGGACTACATCTCTGTCAAGATAGGACATAGACGAGTAATGAGTGATCTTGTACAGGAAGGCCTTTTTAGCTTCAGAAGCAAGGCCTACAGAAAAGATGGAATTCAATGTCTGAGATATTCACTTCAAATTCTGGTATCCTCACTTCCCATTTATGTGAAGGTATGTGTGACTGCCCAGATGTCCAGAACCTAATTTTCTTCATCTGTAATGAGATGTTTCTGAAACAAAATGAGACACTTAAGTGTAGAGTCCACTTTTATGTACTCGTTAGGTATTATTCACTGGACGAAGAGCATATAGTAAGTTATCCCATTCATTGTTTGCAAAGTATATGAATTACTTAGCAAAGTGCTCCAAAAATACACATCTCTGAGGCACTTCAGTTTTTTAAGATCATTCCAATTAACGTTCTATATACTTTGTATCACCTAATTTCTTTCTCATTAACTTTTTCAAATTATTTTAGATTGAACTCTGTTGGCGTTTCCCCCAAGAATTACATTCCTCAATTAAATGAACCACTTCCTTCCTGAGTTAGGTCGAGCACATATACTTGCCAGACTTTTGTGAAGCCTTTGATATCATGCTAATCGCTTCTATTATAAATGGAGTAGCATCTGTGATCAAGCATCATCAAACAACTTTAGTATCCTATGAATAAAGCAGAATTATTGTTTCTGGGGCCACAAATTCCATGCCTCTCTGCTCTTGGGGTTTTCTTGTATGCTTTGGTGCCTTTTCAAGTGGAGATGGCTGTGTATCAAACTCTCAGCAAATACATCATAAAACGCAAACAGGGTGGCAAAACCCTCTTCATGTAAATGCAAACATTAGAGATTGTGACATGATAGATTGAAGATTTTGGGCAAAGGTGAATAGTAGTGGAATTGTGTGAAGGTTCACAGGAAGTATGAGGATGGTAGGTAGCAGGAGGGTTGAAAAAGTTCTGGGTTCCAAGGGCTTGTACCTACTGTCTTGGCTCCCTAGAGAAGCTATTGTGAAGAAAGGGAGCTAACACCAAGGAGGACAAAGTGACTGGTGTAATGAAAGGGTGTGAAGATACAGTGAATGAGCACTGAAACCAACGTGTTAACTAACTTTCCTCAGAGTGAGGGATTCCTTGAGTCTATTACATGCCAGACTCGAGGCTAAGAAGTGTTTTCACGAGTACTGTTTAGGATTCAGAGTAGCATCTGAGATAGATGGCACAGATCATGATGGAAGCTGAGGGAAGTGAGAGGAAGGAAAAGAAAATGGGGGGGGGAAAGGGACAGAGCTAAGCACCTGTGGTGCACGAATGTAATACTGACTACTCAGGAGGCAGAGATCTAAGGTTCATATATTGAAGCCCGTCTGGGCAGGAGACTCGTTTCCAATTAATAACCTTAAAAACAAACCAAACCAAACACAAAGTGGAAGTGTGGCTCAACATGGTAGAGCACTAGCCTTGAGCATAAAAGTTCAGGGACCGTGTCCAGGCTCTGAGTTCAAGCCCCCATAACCAACTCTCCCTACCCCATCCCTCCAAAAAAAAAAAAAACCTACAGAAACTTCCCTCATCTAAAACACAACTGAGAATAAGACAAGGCATTTTTTTTTGAATGTCCCTAAAAGGCTGGGATTAGGAATTCCTCCCACAGCTCATCTCTCTTGGGAACTTTCATAGTTCTGCTCCTGATTAAACTAACAGATTAGACCCAATGGCAGAAGGCACAGCTTCTCTTCTTTGAGAAAGAGCAAATAAGGATGAAGTGTTAGATTGCAAAGCTAATTATACATTCTGTTCAAGTGTCAACCATCTGTTGCAATTGTTTAAAGCAGAGACATAAGTCAACTGTTGGGGGTGAGATGTTTACTGTTGTGAGCACACAAAAAGCTGATGACAGGGGTGGAGAGTTCTCATTCAGCATCCAGCCTGGAAGGCCACAGTAGGATGCTACTGCAGTCTTGCAAGACTCACCTTTCTGTGAGAGGGCAGATAGGATCTCCAGGTAGCAGAGAAAATTAGCACTAGAATAGAGACTCTTTCAGAACTGGAGAATACTTTGCATTACATCATGCTTATATGTTTGCAACAGGGAAATTGGGATATTCTTAAGACAAAGCACTGCCATTCTATATTTCTTCTTAAGTACTGAGAATTCAGCAACTTTCTAAAGACATGTTGGCCCTGTACTTAGGACCCTGCTCAGATGATTATGGCCCAGGGGGAAGAGTGGAGTTTCCTCTGTAACTTCATGGACACAGACATGGATATGCAGAATAGATGACACATTTCTTGCTTACTTAAGTGATTTACCTTATACCAGGTATGGTGGTTTATGCCTGTAATCCAAGCTACTTGGGGAAAAGGGAGGATCAGGGTTAAGGGCCAACCTGGGGGAGGATTAGTGGGAGTCTATTTCAGAACTACACCACATGTTGTGGTGTGTTACAATGTGGTCCAGAGAAAAGTCTAAAAATCTATCTGGGAGGCGGTTAAAAAAATAGTGGAAGAACTCAGGGCATGATTCATATGTTAGATGTTTAATCTAAGTCTTGGAGTTCCATCTCTTATAGTGACTATAAAATATATGCTTTGCTTTTCTGCACAAATATCTTCATTTAATCAGCTGAATTTCAAGACAAACTGAGGCTTCGAATAATACCTTTAGTGAGTGTGGGACTGGAATTAGATGGCAACTAACTTTCTTTTTACACCATGAGGATCCCTTGAAATCAAACAGAAAGCACAATCCACACCAGGATACCATTCTCTCCTGGCTCCTTCCATGTTATGAGTGAATGAAGTCCTTGGATATATGTATTTTTTCATTGTTGCATAAATACATGCTGCAGGGCAATCAAGGAGAGAAGAGTACAGGATTTGTGGGCAGGAAAATGGTAGGACATCTGAATTCATGGTATGAATGTGGGAACTATTCTCTTCTATCCTGGGTTTAGTCATCCACTACAGTCTGGCATTCTCTGCCATTGAATCATCATGCCAAATTACATGGCTTACATTGATTGGCTGTTTATCTGTTCTATACTTATCACTTGTTGAACTTTTGCCTTCACTACTAGCACATATCTGGTATCTTTCTGTCTTTTTGTTGACTTTAAAATGATGAAAATAATTTATTTATTCTCTTTCCTGTTTTTTTTTTAAAGGCAAAATTCTTTCACTTGCTCCTCATGTGATGTATTACCAGGACCCTGGGGCTTTTTTTGTGGGAATCTTATTAAAATAAAATTCTTGGGCTTCGCCAATGGAAATTGTGAAAAAAATATTTAAAAGTGCTGACAACACTACTCTGTCTGAGTGTCTAACTCAAATGCATACTTGAGGAGACATGTGAGAATAAAATATGATTCCATGTTGCTTATTATCCTGGATTACTATCTATGACACTAGTTCAAGCATTCAATTATTTGGTGAGGTTTTTTTTTTGTTTTAATATCATTTATCTCCATTTTCAAATCAAAGCGTTGGGCTTTAAGTCTGTGTGTATAGTCAATGCCTGACTAACATTTTCCAGCCACCTTTCCATCTAGCATCTGAATGATGAAACTGAAGGAAATTTCAGTTTTCTTGGGCATCCGAAATTCTTCAAAGTTATCCAGTTCCATTCATGACCCTGTACTTTTCATCTCCCCTTGAGGGTATGCAAGGTATGGTAAGGACGTCAGAATCTATTGATATTTATCTGAATCATTCAAATGGTCTAGTAGTAATGACCCTTCATTTCTGGAAGCTTTTCATTTTAATCCATTACTAGAATTTTAATATTTTCTGAAACAGTTCTGACTAGATGGATAGATAGATAGATAGATAGATAGGTAGGTATTTTTGCTCTAAGCGCTCCTTAAAGTGGTTAGAGTGTTGCTGAAAGTTCATTGTCCAATTATTCCCCTTTTCTAATTGGTTTCTTATTCATCCACCAAGAATTTTGAAATCATAGGATTCACCTAATGTAGTTTGATTTAAAAAACTGTTCTATTTTCTGCAAATTTATGTCTGTTATATTCTTTCACCCCAAAACTAAATTCATGAGAAATTGTTACCACTAATATCTGCTTTACAAGTGTTCTTAACAGCATGAAAAAGCTAATACTTGCTTACTTGCTCATAGTCAGAGACTCATACAATGGCAGACTGGAATTCTAAGCTTTCTTGACTTTCTCTTTAAAAAGCCACATTATGAAAACACGTACTATACAATTTCTTTCTTAAAGTATTATTTGTATATCAATTCAAGTTAAACTGCTTCAAACTAGTAAAATGTATCAGTCTTTGAAATTAAAATTCAAAATCATCTAGTTACTCTGGATACTGATTTATGAGAATTTGGTTTCTAAGCCAAACTGGGCAGACATATCCACAAAATATGCATCTCCAATCAACCAGGATAAAACTAGAATTGGAAACATGGCTCAAGTGGTAGAATACCATCCAGGGACAGTGGTGCCTTAAACTGAAGCCCCAGTATCTGCTCTTATTTATACAGAAACCAATTCGACTCAACTCTATTTTTCCATGAGTGAGTCCAAATTCATTTATGTTTAGAATGTTCAGCTATAGAGAAAAGAGCAATTTCTGCCATCTAGTATGATGCGATGGGATTTTTTTCCCCTGATTTACAAGTTTGATTTGAAGCAATGGTGGTAAATTTTATTTCTAACCTCATTTTCTCTGATGAGTTCTGTAGCCTGGGACTCTAACACTCCTACTCATAATGAACAATCAGAACAATCAGAACAACCAGCAAAGAACAATGACAGCCTTATAATGTAGCATTTCAATCCTACCAGGTCCTGCCTCTTCCTCAGGGCCAGAATTATGTTCTAGAATTGTAACCAAGTTTTCCAATTCATTTCCTCTTTTCTTCATCTCTCTCCAGCCAAATTTAATTGTGATCAGTTATCTTTCTACACTATGGAAAGCATTTATTAAAAATTAAACAGTCTGTCATATTTGAAGTCCCTTCTAAAGAGGTTGAGGCTTAGAACCATGAGATTCCATCACTTTTCTGAGAATTTTTTTGGGGGAGGTGGGAGAGATTAATAATACCAAGATGTTTGCTATTCTTCGCACAATCAAGAGGCTGAGAAAAACTATGCGTGGTAAGAGACATACTTCCTTGTTTTTCTTTCTTTTTGTTTTTTTCCACCAGTCCTGGGGCTTGAACTTGGGGCCTGTGATTGTTCTTGTGCTTTCTCAAGGGTAGAGCACTGCCACTTGAGCCACAGCACCACTTGCAGCTTTTTCTATGCTTGTGGTACCAAGGAAATGAAACCAGGTTTTCATGCATGGTATTCTAGGCCAAACTCCCAGGCCTATAATTACTATTTTTTAAGAGAAGACTCCCCTCCCCCACCAGGTGACATATTTGCCCATGATCAACTACAGATCCATTCAACCCACGATGAAATTCCCATTTTCTTTGTAATATGATGCATATCTTTTTTTATTGTAATTAGTAAAAGGGTTACATGATATTTGCCAGATAGAAGGTGCATTAATTCACATACATTGATACCCTTTCACATGTCTTGGTACCCATTTCCCTCCCCCTCCCCACACCCCCCACCCGTCTTGGTTTTCCCCCCTTCCCTATCAAATTTCAAATAACCAAATACAAATAAATTCAATATATCAGATAACAAGGTGAGATACTATAACAATATGAGATAACCAAGGGACAGCAAAGGAGATGAGAGACAACATAGTACATTAAGAACAGCAATCATTCGTTATATGGCTTTTGTTTCAATATCCTGGAGGTCCTTTCAATTAGCTTCATACTATATGGCCTTATGTATCAAGATTTTCCTCTATTGCAGATCTCTGATGCATAGCTTGTACCCATTTTGTTTCATATATTCATTGGCTCATTTCTTCCTTCTCACAACCTCTAACTTTTTGCCTCTTCAATTTTCATAGCATCAAACATGTACAAATCATCTTCCCCCCCCCCTCTGAATCTGAATCTTGCTTGCTTCAGCCTCATCTCCTCCAGGTATTTACTGCTAAATCCTCATTTTAAAAAAATGGGTCTAAAATTTAAGTTATGCTCCCTTTTTATATGCCAAGCAGGCTCCATTTCATTTGTGACTCTCATCTTTCCCTTAAAGACTCTCCGAATCTGTCCTCAGTTAGCAGGCCCCAAGTAATATTCTTTGTATAGGCAAATCAATGCAGCTAGTGCTTCCTGAAATGTACTGAAAACCTTACCAACTATGGTTCCCATGACAGAATTTTTAAAATTTCTCTTCATTTCTGAAAAGTGTCTCATGGATTTGACACTGAGAGACTTGCTTTGATTTCAATTTAGTTAAGTCACCTACCAGCTATGAACTTATACATTATATCTAATAGTCCTTACACCTCAGGGTATTTTTCCATCTGATAATGCATTTAGTATTTCTGTCTACCACATTTTTCTTGAAATTCAAATGATCTAATGCTTGGGACATGGCCAGCATGGTCTGTTCTGTGTCATTCGAATTTACGAACAATGACTGATTGTTTTACTGCTGCCATCATTATCATTATCCTTTCTTCTACTTCCCAGCATCCTCTCCTACACTTGTGACTTCTTATTTAAATTTTTTCCCTTTGCATAATTATTTGTTTCTTTTATTTTGTGCTGTAAGTTATCATTAAATATCATCCATTTTCTGATAACAATCAGTCCATATGCTTGATTCTATTTTATCTTTCAAATTTTAAACTTTTAGACTGACAATTTATTCAGACAGCTCCCTCTGCTCACAACACATGTGCCAACTGAAGGAACCTAAAACAAATAAGGAAACAACAGTTAACATGAAATAATAATAATTTTTAAAAGTATATGTGTTTTACTGGGTCTTATGAAAGAATTATGGGAAATACAGTTCCCATATATTTCACTTTTAGAGTATAACCAATAATTCTAAAGCATTTAATATACAGATATCTTCCCATTGTTAATTTTAGGTCTTTACTTAGATGATTATCTCATTTAGATGAACAATTAAAAATGATTATAACTATCATTGATTGACAATGATAACAATTATACTTAGATGAACACATAATTGATTATAATTCTAATGGATTAATTAATTAGCAGACTGATTTTAAATAATTTTATGGAGCAGTACTGTCCATTCCTACCCTGCTCCTCTTCTTCACAGTGTGATTTTTTTCAAACTAAAATGAGAAGCAAACAGATAAGTAATTAGGGTCATGTAACTCATATACTAAAAAATTCCTTTGGAGTTTGTACTGCTTCATAAAATATGGTTCCAGATGCTTAATCTGGCTTTGAGGGTCATATTCTAATGTCTACTCTTTTCTAGAGTTTCATGGTTTTCTGTTAGCGGGTCTGACCCTACCGTCATATGCTCTTGAGTATAAGGTTTGTCTTCATCTCTTTTGGCTCATTACTCTTGAGGATAACAATGTTCAATAGGTTTCTTCTTTTTCTTATTCCACATCTATATACGCTTGTTCCTGGCCATAGAGTTTGATATGCAGACTTCACCAATTAGCTCCCTTGCCCATTGTTTTTGTTTTCATTTTTTTTTTCCACTGAAAGTCTTCAAGGGAGAACATCACAGGGAATAAAGATAAATGTTCCCTCCTTCCTGTATTGACAAAGGTTGACGATTTCTGTCTATTAAATGCCAGTAATGCTGGTAGATAGCTATTCAGCCCATTGCTCTAGCTGTATTACCAGCCCCATGACTCTGCCATTCATTGCTATGCCCCCAAGGCTTCAATTTGCATCAGGAATACCAGGACCACTGCTGGGCTTCCTGCCCAGAATTTGGGATCCAACAGTTCTGAGAGATAGTAGTTCCTAGTACAGGATCTGGTCGGTTACATTTCAGACAGATTCTAAAGTGATGTTCATAACGTTGTCTAATCATCAGCTTTTATGAACCATCGACCTCATCCATGACAACAACTTCATAAATACTCTATCCATTCAATGATCCAGCATAACCCAGTTCAAGAATTCGGATAATTTATCTCCTCAACCCCATGCAACTCAGCTATTCAGTCTGTGAAATGTGAAAATAACCAAGGTAGTTTCAGTCTCAGAAAGATGAGAGGTCGATGTAGACTTTAGATTGTCCCTGACTTAAGATGGCTTGACTTAGAAACTTTCAACATTGTGATAGAGTAAATTCAATACATATTCAAGTAGAAATTCTACTTTGCATTTTTGAATTTTAATCGTTTTTCCTGAGCTTCTGATATGCATTATGGTACTGTCTCCCAATGCTAGACTGCAACAGGGAGCCAAAACTCTCAGCTCTCCCAGTCAGCAATGTAATCAGGAAGGTAAAAGAAACAATGCCCTATGATTTCCCTTCTTGCTAAGCCATTATGTTTGGTAGGGTAGGTGTGTTAAACACAATTTCACCTTTGGGCATGCGATGTATATATGAGCACTTTACCGATTATAAGTAGAGGAGCATCTGTACACAGTACATCCTATGGGCTCAGTATATACTAGCTATGGTTACCAAGTCATAAAATCTCACTCTCTTCTGTTTTTTTTTCATGCATACCTTGTATTTCAGCCAAACATAAGTAATTAAAATTTCTCAAAAGTAAATGCTCTCACATTTCTATGGATACCGTGGTTAATGTAGGTGCATTGGTCTGAAATACTCTCTGGCAGCTTTTCTAACTCTTCTTGTAATTTAATGCTTCAAGATTTAATTGGAGGCTCCAATGCACTGTTAGAATGAATGCTTTCACTTCCAATTCCTAAAGCAGTCATCTTTTTAATCTAACTACTGTATCCTTATCATGTTCGATTACTTTTATACTTATTATGTTCTATGGTTTTCACATTTGTCTTCTTTACCAGATCCATTTAGGTGAAGATAGCATTCTATTTTAGGAATTGCATTTCTTGACTAAAATCTGATGGACTCAGTAAATTTGAGTAAAATAAAGATGTCATGTCTAGGCTTCCTTTTCCCAAAGAGTGACCAAGCCATTCCATTCTGCCTGTGACACAAAGACAAATGGAAGCAGAATTCCCAAATGCTAGGAATCATTATAACTGGAGTGGCAAAGTACAGCTCCACTGTCACTGCTTCTCATTATCTGAATAAGACATAGCACAAGGAAGCAGATGGCTTGGGAAGAC
Source organism: Megascapheus bottae (assembly GCF_031878675.1). NCBI lineage: Eukaryota > Metazoa > Chordata > Mammalia > Rodentia > Geomyidae > Megascapheus > Megascapheus bottae. The sequence goes on along the minus strand of NC_143532.1, from coordinate 14,866,264 downwards.
ATAGAATAAACATGAGTAACACAAAACCCGCCATTCAATAATGATAATCACACCACAGATTTTGGACAGTGGTGTATTGTTTACTTGCTATTAAAATGACAGTGAAACATATGTTCTGGGAACAAGTGAAAATAGATAAGAGAAAGTTAGCAAAATTTCAGCCCTACCACAGGCTTTCAAACATTTGTCTTGCTGGAGGTTTTCTACAAGTGAGTAGTCACAAAAGATTCTCCATTTCAAAAGATTGCACTGCAATCTACCACCTGATAGCATTTTTGAAAAACAAGCCCCTGCTTTCTCTGAAACCTACTCAGTTTATTTGCAAAACTGTTAAAAATTGTAAAGGCAAGGTGACTTGCACAGGTCCATGATTCTTATTTTGTTTAGAACTGATAGGTTTTCAACACATTATTTTTGAGTCGTTATTTATAAATGACATTATGTGGCTTTTCTAAAGGACCATTTATTACAGAAGGAAATTTTATGGTTTACATGTTTAAAACTTAAACCTTTCAGATACATCAAAAATTGGTGTGATTTGTTTTGATCTTGTGCAACAAATTTTATAACATAATAGGCTTGAAGTAAAAGCAGCATGGCCCATTTTTGTACCAGAGAACATGACTCAGAGTCAGTTTCATTAATCCATTGGAAAGTAATTTTCCCTTCTGATTTTTTTTCTCCTTGCCAAGATTCCACTTGACACTTTAATTCTAAACCCTAGATGTTGAATACCTATTCATTTTAAAGGGTTATCTAAATAGAACAAAGTTATATAGCTTAAAGTTAATTAAAATATTGATACTTTAACATGGATACTTTTGCTAGTTGGAAATACATATATGATAGTATACCAAGCTCTGTGTACATTTTTAAATACTCTAAAAAAGTTATTTGAAATTAGCCTGCAATGTGTGACTATATCACTCGCTGCGTAGTTGTCAGAACAGTTCCATCCACTGAATATTTCCTTGGTTCCTTCATGTTCCAGGTACTGTATTAAACATGCAGTAACTGAACGTGATAGTCTTGCTACTTGGGTTGGCCTGAAATCACTGTGGAATGAAGGAGTCAAGTACTCAGAGGAGAAACCACTAGGTCAATGTGCCATGTTGTCCCACGTGAATGAGTGTTACAGGCACACAGAGTAAAGGGAAACACTGAAATCACTGCTTCTTTAAATTGGGATGTACTAGTGAAAGTGCATTTTCATGACTACACAGACATATTATAGGAAAATGGCCTGATATCTGACTTGAAACTTGATGTGGTTATGGCTGAGCTGAGCAGTTGATTGTGTGTGCACATGTTAGTTCAGGAGCAAGCACAGGGTCTACCGTGTTGTATAATATCCAGGAAATATTATATGAAAATTCAAATGGATAACTAATTTACCATTCTAGTCTTTTGACAGTAGAGGATATAAGTGCGTAGAAGGATATTAGTCTTTAACTTAAGACATATACAAAATTAGGATGAACCCACAAGACTATAGTCTTGAGTCATTTAATATGCTGTTTTCAACTAATATATACCGAAATTCTACTGTGCTTAGTGGTAAAATTATCAAGAGTGAATGTACTGTAACTGTGGCTCTTATGGTTTTTATTTGAGTGATTGTTCTGACAGAAAAAAGTGGAAAATTCCAACCACTATTGTAATCATAACTAAGAAATAAGGGTTAACCACTATACCCACTTGCTGAATTGCCATTTCTTTTATTTCTAAGTAAGCAGATACGTGCACTTGGTCATATTCTTCATTTACATTTTAACTATGTGTGGTTTAAGTAACAATGGTAAAGTTGAATGAGACTTTAGGGCCCACTAACCCTAAAATATTTCTACTTTTTTTTTTCAGAACAGAAACGAACACACAGTTTTCTACATGAAATAAATGAGATGCAGAGATAAAAGAAAAAAAAGAGACATAGCTAGCAAACTATCTAGAAAGCCTACAGAGTAGGAGAAAAATCTTCACTAACCATACAACAGACAAAGGCCTCATATCTAAAGTATATTAACAGCTAATAAATTGAATAACTCCAAAACTAATCTCCAAAGAAACAACCATCCCATTAAAAGACAGGTCAAAGACTTAAAGAGAGACTTCTCTGAAGAAGAAATAAGAATGGCTTATAGACACATGAAGAAATGCTCAACGTCTCTGACCATAAAAGAAATGCAAATCAAAACAACTCTAAGATTCCACCTCACTCCAGTTAGAATGGCCATGATCAAGAAATCTAATAACAACAGATGCTGGTGGGGATGTGGCCAGGAGGGATCACTACTGCACTGTTGGTGGGAGTGCAAACTCCTTCAACCACTATGGAAAGCAGTTAGGCAGTTCCTCAAAGGACTAAACATAGAGCTTCCCTATGACCCAGCATGTATCCACTCATCCAGAAACAAGGACATACTAAATTTACTAGCACAATGATGTGCATTGCAGCATTATTTAAACATAGCAAAGATATAGAACCAACCCAGAAGCCCCTCAGTGGATGAGTGGATCAACAAGTTGTGGTATTTCTACACAATGGAATTCTATGCTGCTGTCAGAAAGAACAACATTGCCCCATTTGTAAGGAAATGGAAAGACTTGGAAAAAATCTTATTAAGTGAAGTAAGGAACATGGGCTCAATGCTTTCCCTCATTTGTCATAATCAGTAGAAACCTTGGACTCTCCTAGCAGATACTTACAATACAGCAAAACCTAGATACATAAGGCCACGTAGTATGACACTAAATGAAAGGACCTCCAGGATATAGAAACAAAAGCCATAAAATGAGTGATTGTTTTCCTTAATGTACTATGTTATCTCTCATTTCTTTTGCTTTCCCTTGGTTATCTCATATTGGTACAGTATTTTACCTTGTTATCTGATATATTGTATATATGCTTATTTGGTTATTTGAAATCATATAGGGAAGGGGGGGAAAACAAGATGAGGGATGGGGGTGGAGGGAGGGAAATGGGGACCAAGACTTGAGAAAGAATATCAATGTTTGCGTAGTAATGCACCTCCTATCTCGTGAATATAATGTAACTCTTCTATTAAATTACAATAAAAATATATGAAAAAAGACAAAAATGAAAAATGAATGAGGCTAGAAAAAAATGACAGGTTTTTTTTTCCTTTTATGGGAGGGTAGATGAAGGTTAGCTTAAGTTTAAAGAATAAGAATCTTAAGTACAAATAATAAGAAATCTGAGAAACAAAAATTGAAGGAATAACCTAGAACAATCTACTATGTGACCGAAGGCCAGGAAAGCAATATCCTTGATAGGCTTAAAGTCTTCAGACATGACCAAGGCTAACAGTGAAGCAGAATCAAGTTTAGAGATGGGAGGACTAATGAGATGCGATAGAGCTATCTGCCAATCCACTCATTTTTCCGTCCTGATAAGTCTCTCCTGGAAATTAAAATCCAGTTTCAAAACATTATACTGACAGAGATTTTACTCTATCAGTAAACACATTTTGGGTTTTGATTACAAATGTTGCTCAAAGATTTAACATGTGTATTGATGGCAAAGATAGGCTCTTCTCCAACTATGACAATAAAATTGGCAAGAAGAAGGCTATTTGTAGGGAAAAGCCAATTAAATCTGCATTTACGCTGATTTTGCAGTGATTCTAGTGGGTTTTTTATTATTATTATTTGAATGGCAGAGCTGGCAAAATGCTAACAAATTCAATGTACCGTGCACAACATGAAGCCCAGAGAGTATTTGTAGAAAATGATGATGGTTTTCTAAACTAGTCAAAAAGGGGAGGGTTATTTCAGCCCTCATGCACTCTACTCTATCAAGTTGTTTGCTTGAATTATTTATGTGTTTATTGCAATTTTTAAACTGAGAGCATCAGGGACATTTAAGCCAGTGAGAAGTTAATGATGCTGTAGGTCATTGAAGGGGGATGGTAACTAGCGAAAACATTAGATGCTGAAGAAATATTTCTAATCCATTCACACATCACAGGTGTTTGGCTGCCTGACAGATCTGGATATAAAGATGAATTTTGCTGTATTTTTGACTTCATGCATGGAGGCGCTTACCACACCTATACCAAACCTGAATTTCTAGATCTCCAGCATATAGATCTTACATGCAAAAAAGAAGGCACTATTATAGGATTCATGATGTATACATAGAATACAGAGTAAACCTATAAGAAATCATGGCTATTGTTGTTGCTGTTATTCTGTGTGTGTGTGTGTGTGTGTGTGTGTGTGTGTGTGTGTGTGTGTGTGTGTGTGCCAGTACTGTGGCTCGATCTCATGCACTTGCACTCTTACTTGCTGTTTTTATTGTTGCTGTTGTTCAACATTAGTGCTCTACCAGTTGTGTCACACCTCCATTTTTGACATCTATTGTTTTTCTTCAGAAAGTAACAAAGAACATAGGAAGCACGAACTCAATACTAGAGTTTCTGGCTATGTGGGGGAGAAAGCATCAATCCCATGAAATTTACAATCCACATTGTGAACAGACAAATTGTCATGAATAAAATGCTCTTGTCCAAGCTCTTTCACAATAAAAGTGTATTGAAGCTGAATGGCCAAGGGAAGAGTGAGAAGTCCAGCTGATTTTCAGATAACCAGTTAAGATTAAAGAATTTTGAAATCCTAGTCAATCAGAAAACATAAGTACATGCTGGGTGCTCCTGGCTCATGCCTGTAATCCTAGCTAATCAGGAGGCTGAGATCTGAGGATCATAGTTCAAAGCCAGCCCAGGCATGAAAGTCTCTGAGACTCTTATCTCCAATTAATCAGCAGAAAACTCGGATGTAGCGCTACGGCTCAATTTTGTAGAGCCCTAGTCTTGAGTTGAAGTGCTCAGGGACAGTGCGCAGGCTCAGAGTTCAAGCCCCACAACCCGTAGAAAGAAGGAAAGAAAGAAAGAAAGAAAGAAAGAAAGAAAGAAAGAAAGAAAGAAAGAAAGAAAGAATCCCACAAATATAGAAAATAACCTTGTCTTGAGAGAAAGGTTTAAATATAATGTTTAGGTAAATAAAAGCCTCCTAACTGTACACACATTATAACTGTGAAAACATATATATCTCAGAAAAGGAATAATGTGTTTCATGTAATTAAAAACACAATTACTGAGGATAAATGCCTCCAAATCAGGATGTGCATCTTGAATTTTAATGCAAAAATTCCCTCTTTCATATTTTTCTAAGATTTGCAGGTGGTAAATGTTTGTGAAATTTGAGTCCTGACCCTCTGTAAGGAAGTGTGGAGTCAATTTTACTTGAACTTAAATAGTAAAAAAAAAAAAGTCTTAGATTATGATTAGTATCATATTATCTTGATATTCTTATGAACGAATGATCACCTCTGATCACAAAAAGCAATATATCACCAAAGGAGTCCATAAATCAAGAACCCTCCAAGTAAGGAGGGCTGAGCACAGAAATAGGCACTATTGAAAACAACAGGTGTACTCACTGATAATTGGAATATTCCCTAAGTTTATGCACCCACGTTTTGTCCTGTGACCACTGGCTGCTTGAGGAGTCTTCTCACGATTATGTATTGTATGTGTGTGAGTGTGTGTATGTGCATGTGGGTGTGTGTGCTTTTTTTCCCAGACAGCCTTGCTTGATTAGTGTTGAGAAGACAGAGGAAATCTTTGTATAACCCTCAACTACCTTCTAGGTACAAAACACTCCCAAGATTCAGTGTTTGTTGAGCAATGAAAGGAAGACTGACTTACAAGCCCAACAGAGGCAGGAAAAACATCAAGCATATACACCTACCTGGTTTATAATAATAACTTAAGAGCTTTGCTTTGTGAAGATGGTACCTGTGATTCTCTAGTAAATAGTTTCTCATGATTTGACTGAAAAAAAAAGCAAATCATGAGACAACAATAAAAGTGACATTCTCCAGTAATAACAAAACCATCCCCACTTTGGGGTGGGGGGGGGGTAGGGGAGCCTGTGTAGATGCTCTTGCATTCTTGAGAAAATATAATGACATGAAGTTGTGGGTATGACACAGTTGGCACAATATCCCTTGAAAACATGTTGCCTTTCAGCTGCAAAAGTTCCTCTAACAAAGTGGATGTTAGAAAGAGCTGCAAGGCACCCCAGCAATGTCTATAGCTCATTATCTCCTCATTATAGGGAACCTGAAGGGGCTGAGGAAAACACATTCAGAAGGACACATTCATGTTTTATTGATTGCTGACACAGCTCAAATCTCTGAATTCCCACACTCTGGGATATTTTGTTAGGAAAATAAGCACAGTAGGCCCTGTTTACCTGCCCTCTTCCTTCTGGTGCAAGTGTTTCTAGCTCAACGCAAAACTTAACATCTTCCCTAATTAGGTTCCCGTGAGCTACCTCCACCCAGGAACAACAATAAAAAAAAGCCAGACATTTTATAAACATATTATTTATTGTCTGCATGGACTTTAATCATAGGTCCCTAATTACAGCCTCTCTGAAGATGAGTCAGGTAAAGGGGATATATAAGTTCATTGCATTTTTCTCAATCACACGCTCAGTGAGTGAAAGACCTTAAGCTGGAAGTTGAAGTTCCCGTGGTCCTCAGTCAGAAGCTTTTTGATTATTCTAACAAGTCTACATACCACCCCCACTCATACACCGTCATTTTCTTTGGGAAAACAGTAACACGGTAGTTTGAAATTCTCTTTTGTACATAAAACAGATAGTCCAGTGCTCATGTAGGTAGGGTATGATAATTAAGTAGGTGGAGATGCCAGAGTGTATCAAGAGGAACAAACACAAGAAATGATATTGCTGAATTTGTGTCGACTTAGTGAAGTGACTTGCTGGAATTCATCCAGGCAAGATATGCACAGGTGCTTTCAGGAAGAAGAAAATGACTGATTACGAACAGCAGAAGCAGTGGGAACTACTGAGACAATAAGTAATTTGCCATCAGAAAGGACAACTAGTATAATTTGAGATGAAATATTAAACATTCTGAAGATGTTTTTTCTGTGTCTGATAATAGAGATAGTAATTATCTTACAGGGACTTTCTGAAATTGTATATTAGTCTGGGTTACCAACAACTTTTATATTCGAAGACCATTGTATCTAATCTGTATGAAAGTTTGTGTGAAAATTTGTTTTCTTTTGCCTCCACACAAAACTATGAAACAGATGCCATTTTCTCTATTTGACAAAAATAAATACATAAATAAATACATAAATAAAACTGAAGCTGAGTGCAGTGGCTCATGCCTGTAATCCTAGCTACTCAGAAGGTTGAGATCTGAGGATCAAGGTTCAAAGCCAACCGTGCACTAAAATTCCATGAGACTCTTTTTAAATTTTTTCATTGTAATTAGTAGAAGGGTTACATTATATTCACCAGATAGAAGGTGCATTACTTCACAAACATTGATACCCTTTCTCATGTCTTGGTCTCCATTTCCCTCCCCCCACCCCACCCCTCATCTTTTTTTTACCCCCTTCTCTATCCTATTTCAAATAAATGAGACTCTTATCTCCAATTAATCACTACAAAATGGGAAGTAGTGCTGTGGCTCATGGGGAAGGGTGGTAGCCTTGAGTTGAAGAGCTCAGGGACAGTGCCCAGGCCCAGAGTGAAGCATGGGAAGAAGAAAGAGATTCAAGGCAGAAGAGAAATATGATTTCTTTTTTGTTAGATAGGAAATCATGGTTGTAACAATCCATCATTTCCATCACTCTTTGAGACATAGCTTTAAGAGCCTTTTATTGAGCATTTAAAACAATGGCTTCTAGAACTGTAATTATTATTTTTAAATTACCTTGGAGTAGTTGTACAAATAATTTTCATTTAATGTTTCAATTTATTAACACAATGCATCTTAATCAATGTCACCCTGCCAACAGTATCCCTTTCTTATATTTCTGAACTATACCTATTCTCTCCTTTTTACCGGCTTTTAGTTACTATTATTCCTATAAAAATTAATGAAGCTGAAAGGGGAGGAGGAAGTAGATGAAGCGGTGGAGGAAATGGAAAAGGAGGAAAAGGAGCAAGAAGAGTTGCCTTTGCACCAGGAGAAGAGGAGCATGAGAGAAAAACAAAATATATAGATAATAAAAAGATTATAGTTCTTTTCTGTTTCTCAGAACATAGCTTCGAAAGAATTAAAACCAGATGCAATCCTTAGTCCATTATGCAAAACACACTTTGGAAGAATGCTGCTGCTGAAAAATATCTGCTGAAGACTTATTACAAGGTTCAAGAATGAGTATTCATGAAGGAAACTTGCTGATTTGTCCCTAAGCAACAGATTCCATTTGATTTTGATTTGTCTCTCCATTATTTATCTTGTGTATTTATCTTGTGTAATATATTGTATATTTATCTTGTGCTGTTCCCACTGGAACAATGAGATTCCGTGTTTTAATATTATGTGGGTAACATGATCCATGTGTGTGAACCAATGCATGTTCAGTTTACTGATGCATGAAAAGTGATAGTAAGGATTTTCAAATTTGAAAGGAAAGACTAAATGACACTTAAGGGATGCTGAGGAGTTTTATGTGCCTGGGAAAATGGAAAACAAGGCACACATGGGATTTCATGTCTACACGTATGGACACCAATTTTCTGAGAAAAAGGGCTTGCCAAATATCACCAAGTATTGAATGTTGTCCTCGTATGGACTTCAGCACATCAATGAAATCAAATGCTCATCAGGATTCCATCCTAGAATTCAACAGGTAAAAACAGTTAAAAATCGATTAGATTGGACTAGTTCAGTATCTGGGTTCACAGGGTAGAAATTTATCATATAGAAACAAAAGCCATATAATGAGTGATTGTTGTCCTTAATGTACTATGTTATCTCTCATCTCTTTTGCTGTCCTTTGGTTATCTCATATTGTTACAATATCTCACTTTGTTATCTGATATATTGGATATATTTGTATTTGGCTATTTGAAATTGGATAGGGAAGGGGGGAAAGCAAGATGAAGGGGGGGTGGGGGGGAGGGAAATGGGGACCAAGATGTGAGAAAGGGTATCAATGTATGTGAATTAATGCACCTTCTATCTGGCAAATATAATGTAACTTCTATTAATTACAATAAAAATATATGAAAAAAGAAGACAAGGCATAAAACACTTAAAATAAATGTTTATTTTAAAATAAAAAAAAAAGAATTACAGGAGACACTAGGAAGAGAGACGCTCTCTCCAAAATTCCATATTAATGCTAAATTCATTGAATTGCAGTCATCTATTCAACTCCTGAACCCCCATGTCTCTGTGTCCCTGCAGAAAAAAAGAAATTAAAAATTAAAAGAAATCTTTCATAAATTGGTCCCATAATCATTCAAATATCTGTTCTCAAGGCTATTATAAGAATTAAGTTTTTGTATGATTAATCTCATGTGTTTACTGTATCTAACTTTGGTACTTAGTATATTGTATATATATTTATTTGTTTATTTGAAATAGGGAAGGAAAAACAAGATGATTGTGAGGGGGTGGGTGGGGAAGAGGACAAAAACAAGGGGTATCAGTGTTCGAGAAGTTATGTACCCACTACCTGACAAATTTAACTGTAACTCCTCTATATATTACCCTGACAATAAAATATAATAAAAAAAGAAAATAGAGGTATATTATGCAAAACTTGGAAAAGCCAAGTTCCAAGAGTAACCACCAAAAAAGCCAAAACAGATTATGTTTTTATTCGCTCAATTATTCAATGTGCTCAATTTTAATTTGTTCATTTTTTAGTGTTCGTTTGCTTCTGCTATGCCCTAGGCAAGTGATTAGTGATTCTTGACTAAGCCTAATTTTCATTTGAGGTCATTTGACATTGTCTAAAGACCTTGTCAGTTGGTAATCTGAGGAACTAAGTTGGTGGATGCTCATAAACATCCTACAATGAATGGCCTACCATAGATTATCTGTATCAGAGTGTTTATTGTCTTTTCATATAAAGCCACAAGGTAAGGTATATGATCTAAATGATACTGTTGATTTTCTTTACCATAGCAATTATTCATTTTGATATGTAATTTTCAATTAGTATTCATCTCTATGGCTTTCTGTTTACTTTTTTGGACTGTTCACAGGATTAAGTTTCTAGATTATTTTTCCCCATGAGAAGAAAAAATCTATGGATGCCTATTGAAAGAACTACCATTCATGAGAGTTGACTGAATTTTTTTCTGTTCTTAAGATTGAATTGAGGGCCTTTCACTTGCTAGGCTGATACTCTGCCACTTCAGCCATGCCTCTACCTTGCCTATTGGTATTTTAGAGATGAATTCTAGCAAACTTTTTTGTCCAGCTGGTCTCTGGCCACGAGGCTCTAGATTTAGCCTCCTGAGACATAGCTAGGATTATAAACATGGACACAATGCTCCAACTTAAATTTCAGTAAGTTTCATCCCAAATTATACACATATATCATTTTCCTCTCAGAAAATGCAGATTCTCCAACTCAGCTCACTCCTAAATTTTCCAAAACAGAAAATGAATGATTGATTTAGTGTATAAGTTTATGGTTTGTTTCTACATGGGTTTACATACATTCTGGACACAACAAATTAAAGATTAATGATTAAGAAAAAAGTAGGGTTCGGGGAAGTTATGTGGATAGAAAGTGTTATGTGCCAACTTCTAGTTCTAAATTTTTCAGGTGTTGGATGATAAACATGGAAGACATTAACAAAGACATTGTTCTTGGAAAGCCAATAAGATGCCTTTATGTATGTAGCATATTCAGATAATCTTTTCATATCATTTTAGGCTGAATATTTGAGTCTCTCATTCTCTTCTCTCCCTCTCTCCCTCTCTGTCTCTCTCTCTCTTTGTTTCTCTCTCTGTCTCTCTCTCTCAAATTGTATTATATGCCACTACATAGTTTATGACTCAGATGCAACATTCTGTGAACATGACTGACCTAGCAACAAAAAGCATAAAAGAAAAATCATGAAAGACAAGGGATCGGATGGCAGAGCTATAAATCCATATTAACACTGCCTGTCTTATAGCCAGCCTACACACTGGTTTGGTCAGCAGTACTCAATATTTCTTCTGATTATGACTGTGTAGGTTGTTGAATATATTTTTCTTCCTTCAAATACCTTATATCTTACCATGTCATCATTGAAGCATGTTTACTTTTGTGATTTTGAATAAAAAACTCATTATCGCATATTAAAACCCTCAAGAAGACTGTAAAGAAGAAAATAAAATGGATATAGTATCACCCTTTCTTCCCAAACCAAATGATTACTGTAATTCTTTTCTGAATAGCATTTTTCAAAGGCAGTAGCATTCTGTTGGAAATATTACTCAATTGTGCCTTTAACGATCAATAACTTATCCTTGGGTTTGAACTTACCATCTCATGTTCACTCAGCTTGTTGCTTTGATGGATTGATTATTCAGCAGTCACAGTCCCACATAAGATATGCCTCCACTCTGAATATTTGCTACTTAATTCAAAATGGAGTCTTGGAGACTTTTTGAGCCCAAATGGCACTGAATTGTAATCCTCTGGGTCTCTGCTTCCTGAGTAACTAGAATTACTGCAATGAGCCACCAGTGTCTGGCTGATTTAATTAAAAAATATCAATGTGCTTCTTTGAAAAATAAACAGATTAGCAATTTTTTTACCTCTTGGGGAAGGTGAATTTTCTGTGAAAACAATGTACTATATTGTGTCTGGATACTATACAGCGTTTAGGTAAGCTTCTGTCATGGAACACAGGTGTTGCATGTACAATTTACTGTCTAAAGTTGTAACTAAGTATATTATATTCACACCCATACTTCAAAATATTACTTGACATAGTTAATAGAAAAATGAAAAAAATAATGGAAAATAAATTTAATGAACCTTAAAAGGGCACCATAATCTTAGTTACTCAGGAGGCTGAGATCTGAAGATACTGTTCAGAGTTAGCCCATATACAGAAAGTCAGATGTTTATTTCCAATTAACCTTAAAAAAGCCAGTAGTATAGCTGTGGCTCAGTGTTAGTCATGAACATAAAGCTCAGGCAGGAACAGAGCCCAGTATCTGAGTTGAAGCCCCAGGACTAGCACAGACATGCACACATGTACATTACCAATAAAGTCTCGGAAACTGTATCTCTTAAAAAATAATGAGTTTCAGAAAAGATTATTATCCACATCCTTTGCTTTTTTTTGAAACATATTTTTATTAGCAAGAATTTCTAGAGACCATGACAAAATCTCTGACTACATGCTATATGATATTACAAACAAGTTGGAGACATTAAAGAATGAATAATTTGTAGAAATGAACAGGGCCTGTTTGTAAGAACAGGAGAAAATTATGCTGCTCTCAGAGAATTCTAGTTTGCTTTCTTCAAGCAAAGGTAGCAAAGAGGGTTTTTTCTTCTTTTACATTAGTATGAGTTAGTTGTGCAAAGCAGTTTTTTTTGTTGTTTGTTTGTTTTTGTGGGTCATGTGGCTTGCACTGGGCCTGGACACTGTCCCTGAGCTCTCGTAGAGCTATCGCCCTACCCCTTGAACCACAGGCCCACTTCCAGTTTTCTAGTAGTTAACTAGAGATAAGAATCTCAAGTTCTTTAGTGCCTATGCTGGTTTTGAACTGAGATCCTCAGATCTCAGCCTCCTGAGTAGCTAGATTTAGGCATGAGCCACTGCAAGGGAGTTATTTTTAAAGAGTCTTTGGTGAATATAAATGCATTCTAATCAGTCATGCCCTTCATCCTTCTTCCTCTTCCCTCTCCTCAACCAGTTTCCATGAGTTTCCTAGGTCCATTTGTACACATTGGCTCTAGACCATCCATAACATATTGATTCTAATAATTACATCTCTCTGAAATAAAAAGAGAAACATAGGGAGTGATTTTTATCACAGTACATTGTGTCCATATATGAAAATCTCTTTGTATAATTAATAAGTGCTAATAAGAAAGAACTCGTAAACATGTGAACATTCCTATACCCTATTGGTTTATTGAAAAGTTTAGCTAGGTAATGTTTGGCAACTTTTCTTAACATTTATGTCTTGTTTTCATGTCATAACATGGACATGATAGTTCTACCTTGAGAGATTGCAGTGACAGTTACATGAACATATGCCATAATGCCTAGAATATGTCTGAGACTCAATGCATTAGCTATCAACAGATAGGGGTAATCTTTATATGGAGAATATTTATTTTCAGATTTGGAATTACTTATCTGGAAAGCATCATTGGAAAATCAATGGTAGATTTTGCCAATGAAGTTTTGTACCATATAACAAAATAGATTTTCAATTTATTTTCAGTAAGGCTGAATTTTAGCAGCACAGTGAATTACCAAGTGCCAAATCATTACATTCAGACCCAAGTGAAATTTCCTATGCCCAGAAAAATAAGATAATTAGTTTTTGCACATACATTAAATTACTCTAGTTTCAGTACAGATGTTCTGTAAATGAATAGAGATATAAACAGGTTTACTGATGAACAGTATACCTTGATCATGGTTGTGCTGGTGGCTTTAGTAGAGCCTTTTTTGCAGAGCCAGCATTTGTTCTTAGTTTTCCTGTTATTGACCATTTCTTGATACTGAAGTGAGGTGGGATCATAATATTGTTTTGATTTGCATTTCCTTTATGGTCAGAAATGTTGCACATTTCTTCTGTGTCTGTTGGCTAATTTTACTTCTCTCTTTAAGAAGTCTCTCTTTAAATCATTAGCTAGTTTATTAATGGGGTTGTTGTTTTCTTTTTTCTCTCTTTTTTCTTTTTCTTTTTTTTTTCTTTTGTCAATCCTGGGGCGTGAACTCAGGGCTTTGGCACTGTCCTTTAGCTTTCTCAAGACTAGCACTCTACCACTTGAGCCACAGCACCACTTCCAGGTTGTTGTTTCTTTGAGGGCTAAGTGCTTACAGTGCAGACATAGCAGATATAAGCATATGAAGTCTCCTTGTGGGACTTCAGTGTTATGCACTGTATTGCATAAAAATAAAAATCTTTCTGGTTCTTGATAGGACATTGATACCTGCAAATCCTCTTGTTCTTATCTGAAAATTGCCATATCACTGATAGAATCCTTCAGCTCTCTAAACAAAAAACAACCTACCTAAGGAAAAAAAACTAACCAAAGAATATTCCTACTTGGTTTTAGATAGCTCATGAACTGTCTTAAGTATTGAAGCTGAGCACCTACAAAAAATGGCATGTTCTCCACACTGGGTTCTATCTCTCATGATTAAAAAGATCAGATATTTACATCGCTCAAAGTCCTGCAACTCTGGCTTTATATATTATGGTGAAATAGACATAAAAATAAAATAAGAGGAAGCAGATATTCAAAAGAAATGAGAGAGTCAAGATGAAAGCAATGGAAAAATAAAAAGGAAAAGGGAGAGAGTATAGAGTCAAGAATTCAATGTATGTCCTACAAAATTCGGAGGAATGAGGGAAGAAGTGGGTAGGGGAGGAATGGGTGAGAATATTGATCAGGATTCATTTTATTCATAATCACCTTGTTAAATGGCAACTACTTTGTACAATTACAGAGAATGAAAAAAAGTAATGTGAAAAAGATAGGTAGATTTTAATTAGCCTGCCAATTAACTCTGAATCTGCACTGTTAAGTTCTTTAGTGTAGTTGGATGTAGAAGACTTGCTGCATAGCTGAAACTAATGACTCCATTCAACCCCATAGGAAAATTGAAGTTCAGAGTGGCCACGTATTTTCTATATGGGTACATAACCAGTTATCCACAAATCTCATATCCATACCAGATATGTTCCTTACACTGTCTTTGTTTTTAGGCTTTCCCTTACATTTCCTGCTGCTCATAAAATAATTCTAAATGCTCATTGTGAATTGTTGGTGTTCACAATGAAAAAGAGACTTTCTCCTTTATTGGTTCTATGGTCGTAGGAAAATTGCTACAACTCCTCTAAGCCCCGATTTCTGCATTTGCAATATAGAAACAAGAGGTCATATGATACAACTTGATTTATGAGAATGAAATGGATAATCATTTATGAAGGTTTTGGATAACCTCTCAAGAAAAATCAGCTATTTTGCATTATCACTTTTCCCTCATAATTCCGAGTGACTTTACGAATAAATTCATCCCTCATCCTTATACACAAGAATCAGTCATATTTGAACAAACCATTTAATAAAAGCAAATAAACGTTTAAAAATACTGCCATTTATGGCACCAGAAAAAGACTGGATTTATTAGGAGCTACAGACATAACTCTTCCATGCCATATGGGATAACCATTACATTCACGTACAATTATTGTTTTAATAGTATTTTGTTATAAAGGTGATATATAAGATGGGTTACAATTACATAGGTAAAGTAATGAGTATATTTCTTGACAAACATTGTTTTCCCCTCCCTCATTTTTAGGAGTATTTTTAAAAATAATGTCTAGGGCTGGGAAAATGGCTTAGCAGTAGAGTGCTTGCCAAACATGCATGAATCCTTGGATTTGATTCTTCTGTAGCACATAAAAAGCCAGAAGTGGCACTGTGGGTCACATGGTAGAGTGATAGCCTTGAGCAAAAGAAGCTCAGCAACAGTACCCAAGCCATGAGTACAAGCCCCAGAACTGGCAAAACTAAATAAAATAAATAAATAAATAAATAAATAAAATGCTGTCTATACCCAAGTCTTATTCCAGGTATGGAAGGACACTCTTATCAGTTTATATGGATCCAAGGAAGCTCGTCATATTTATGAAAATTTTGAATTCTTGAAAAGGGTCATTATTTTGGTAGATAAGTAGGGGGTGGGAAATACTACTATCAATTATTTTTGTGTAACATTTTTCCCCCTCCCCCATTAACTTGTGTATCTTCTTACCTGTCTATAATGATTCCTCTTATCCTTTCAGGGCCAGAAGAAACAAGCTTTCAGACTCCTACCTTTCTTGAAGTTGATTTGAGCTTGCTTTTTCTTTGGGTTGCTCATCTTCAGACTGTCATCTGTCACTGGAAGCCATTCATATTTCATGTATTGGAAATGCTTTTCCTTCTTGTGCAGACTCCCCTTTTTTATCTTGTGCGCTGCATATTTAAGGAATGCATTCAGAACTATTTAAAACCCCAGGAGTTAAGATCACCCTGACATTTCCATGTAAAAATATAAAAAAGAAAAGAAATCAGAAGGTAATTTGCTTACCCTAATATAGACTTATTTCTTTCCACTTCAAGCATGACTTTTCCAACATGGAGAGAATCAAGAACTATATGGATGCCTAAAGACATGGCTGAATTAATTCGGTCATTAAGATAAGACATCTCTTGGTGTGGGAGAATCTATTAAAAAACTGTCATTTGGGGGTGAGTTGAGTATTTTCTTGGTGCAAGATGGTCGATTGGTCTTCTAAACTGGGATTGCTGACCAATAGAAAATTATATTGTGATCCAATTCTGTACAAAACTTGCAGTCCACTGAAGTCTGCTCTGCATTGCACTATGTGATTCCAGTTGCTAACTGCAATATTTTAAGCCATTCATTTAACAGGTTTTTGAATGGTCTGAGTAATGTGGGAAAAGGAAATATAAAATGAAAGGATAGTACTTATCCTCTGAAAAAACCATGGTCCACTTATACATGTCTGGAAGGGAGAAATAAAAGGAAACTGTCGAATGCATTGTTTTTTGATAATTACCAGGAGTGGAGTAAATGGTAGCTTTGGTAAAATACTCAGGAACACCACCTAGCAAATCTGAAGATCAGGAAATCAAGGATAATCCAATGTATATCCTTCAAAATGAAGGAAAGTGAGGAAAGGAGTGATTTGTGAAGAATGGGTAAAAATGGTCAAAGTGATGACCTAGATCAAGACATATTGTGTTCATAAATTCTTTTGTACATCTACTTAAGGGCAATAAAAAAGAAAAGAAAAATGAATCAATCAATTAAAAGGCAATCAAGAGCTGAGTCTTACAGGGCTGCTGTACACAATAAATAACAAACTCAGACTGGGCAAAGGCCTGGAGGGGACGGCCATATGCGGGGGTAATATGCAAGTTGAAGAAAAGATTGGTTAGAATTACATCATGGGCATTTTTGTGAAGAGGTTATCTTTTATCCCTGGTAACCTAGAAACAATTCCTGCTCGTAAACAGGAGACGGGGTGTGGTTTGGTTTTCATTTCATATGAGATAAAGGACAGTGCTGTGTACTGCATTCTAAATTACAAGAGGATGCATCTTAGTTCATTTTCTACTGCCATAATTGACTGAGTCTGGATTCTTGATAGAAGCAGGGATTCATTTATTGTACAATTTTGAAGGCTGCACATCCAACATTGGGCTACCTCATATTTTCTTGAGAGAGTCTCAGGATAGATGACCTCACGATAACAGGAGCAAACAAGAGAGAAATGACATGACCATATAACTTGAGAGGCACAACCCTCACTCATTTTTATTTATTTTTATATATTTTTATTTTGCCAATCATGAGACAGGCAAAGTCAGGGTCCAGGCCCTGTGACAGAGCCACTTTATACTCAAGGTGGCTACGTCTCTACCAACTGAACCATGGCACCCCTTCCTGCTTTTTCTGATTACTGTAGTATATTAGACATAAGAGTCTCAGACTTTTTTTGCCTGGGCTGGCTTCCAACCATGATCCTCAAATCTCAGCCTTCTGCATAGCTGAGATTACAGTCATGAGTGACAGGCTCACTCTTTTCATAACTCTCCATTCTCGTGCAAATAATCAGGATCTCCTGAAGACTATATTAAACACTTCCAGTAATGGTATCCCAATGGCCTTATTATATCCAATTAGGGCCTACCATTCATTTATTTACAAGTGCTATTGCTTCCCGACATTACTAAACTGAATGCCATTATTTATCCCACAAATATTTGGTTGAAAAACCAAATGAACCATTACAGGTATTAAAAAACAATGGACAAGTTGCTGAAGAAATTCCCAAATAAATCATCTCTGAACGAAATAAGGTTTTAGACACAGCCAGGTACAGTTAAGGGTAGCATGGACTTAGACTTGAGTGAGGCTTTTAGACATGTGAGAGGAGACTTTTCAACAACATTAAGACATCTTGAGTCAGAAGAGAGGAGGGAAGAAAAAGATGTGATTGTTGTGTATGATAACAGCAACAGCTATTGGCAATAGATAGTAAATTTAGATTTAATATGAAAATAGTACTGCTGGATGTTTGAGTTATTCCAAGAAGGAAACTTTGTGACATTGCTCCTGATTGATCATATATATATATATATATATATATTCCATCTAGTTGATCCCAGACTAGATGTATTTGTCATTCACAAAGACTCTTTGCCCTTGTGGATTGCTTTGGTCACCACATGCAGCCACTAGAAAGTATGCTGATGAAATAAACCAGCTAAAGGTCACTAGAGGAACAACCTTTCTCAAGGGCTGAAAGGCAAGTTCGGATAATGAGAATCCTTTTTACACATTGTAGCCATATTCTTTCAATTAGGAGCAAATATTGATGTAGAGTTCCTTTAAAATAATCTGTGACCTTCACCTTGTAACCAGAAGATTAGAGTTCTTGATTGGAACTTCTTGGCAGGAGACTTTATATAATTTTCCCTCCCACTATCATAATTTCTAGAGCAGAGGATCCTCTTTACAATTTCTTTATTGAATAGGATTTACTTTGCCAGAAACTGACAATTAAAATAGAGTTCATAAAGCACCACTTTTGGGGGGGTTGGTGTTTGTTCATGGGGCTTGATTTCTGGGAATAGGCACTGTTATAGAACTCTTCCGTTCAAAGCTCTACCACACTGAGCCACAGTGCCACTTCCTGAAAAAGATAATTCTGAGTTAGAACAAACATAGAAATGAAGAACTAGAAATGTGTATCTTTGTCTATACAGTGACATTTCTGTGTATAGCACATGACACGTGATATAGTTGTGATACATTATTTATCATCTATATTATTCCAGAGGTGAGAAACAAGGAACTATTTACAATGGCTCCTAAGAAAATGTGAAAAGGGATGGATTTTAGATGGCTCTTGTGATTTTAGTTCAATATCCATTCCATGACAAAATGGACCAATTTGGTCCCAGCTGAACTGAGATCTAGAATCATTTTATTTGACATTTCACATGACATTTTGAGTTAATTTGCCTTTGCAACCATGGAGCCAGTATAAAATTACACCATGTTGATTGATAATCCTAAAGCACTATGTTTGTAATCTATGAAGTTGGACCAACACAATATTGCCAATATTTAAACATTTCAACTGAAAAAATCTTAATTTATATGGTGCATTCTAAGACATGCTTCTATTTTATTTTGCTATGGATTTGACCACAAAGAGATGTAAGAATTAAGTCAGTTGTTCCATTTTTGAAGTAAAATTTGGGACATACCAGTAATACGGAAGAGGAAAGGTAACCATAAAATGGTGAGACAAATGACAAAGGGCAAAATCAATGCAACAGTGACACTCTCAAGAAAATATGTTGGAAATTAACTTTACAACTTGGGGTAACATCGAGGGTGGGATAATGGGAGAAAAACGAGGGGAGGGGTAACAATGTTCAGTAAAAACTGTACTCACTACCTTACATATGTACCTGTAACACCCCTCTCTATCAAGCTGACAATAAAATTAAATTTAAAAGAGTTGTGAGGGTCAAATAAGATATTGTGTCTAAACCAAGTTTGTAAACAGTTCAGCTGTCTAGATTACATTTAGAAACCTCTAAAAACCCCAGCAAAAGTGTTGTTTGTCAACTTTCACCCTTTACTGGTTAAGTGATTTCTTGGTTAGAATACACAAGAACTTACACATTTTATTTCTTTCTGAACATGATGTGACTTTTCTTCTATTGGGTGTTAGTTCTCAGAGCTATTCTCTCCTTTGAATTTGCTCTGCAGATTTCTTATGAATGGGTAGAAATATTTATTCATTTCATTAACAATATGTACTCAGGCTTTCTGGTTTGTTCATCCAGTGAAACGCTCAGTAGGAAATGTAATGAAGGATTTTTCCCCTCTACCATGAGGGAACTGAAATTAATTCCCTTACAATTTCCAAGAGCTTGAAGCATTTGTTTTGTTTAGGAGTCAAACAGCTGTGCTGGCAAAGCTTTTATTATTGTTAATGTGCTTTGGACATTTATAACTGGGTGATGCATTTTATCAACATTGATCTGATTGTACTTTCAACAATATTAGACTTTACTGCGGTTATAACCTCAGTGAAATCTTTTGACTTTCAATTTCTTTGCCCTGATTTTTCCTTGTACAGTTTTCCAGCAGAGTTTATCTCCCACTCATGAATAGAATATTTAAAAAGATACTTAAATGACTTCTTAATATTCAAAGTTCTTACTTCATGCTTTCAAGCACTTGAGTCCTTTTAAAAATTTTATTATTTTATTAACTCTAAGTTATTCTTCATATTTTATTATCTTTAAATAGTTGTACAAAGGAGTTTCAATTCAATTTATGAGTATTATATGTTGTGATCAATGTTTCTCTTTTAAATATACAAGGTTCTGGGACGTGTGAGTAGTGGTAGAGAAAAAATTTAGTATGAATTTAGTATGTGTATATACATATACATGTAAATATGTATATATTTTTGTATATACATGTAATCATTTATGTTGGTAAACTGATGTTTTTATACATGAACACACATTTATCAGATTCCAGCTTCCTAAATTCTTCACCATTTTCTCTCTATAATGATTTTCTTTTCTTTCTGTTTGCAGCATAATCCTCTTTCTGGAATAATAGTTGTCTTCTATGACTCGCAGAATCTCTCTTACATTTCTCAAATCCCATTTCTCTACCAACGCTACTCCCCACAGCAATTAATCATTGATCCCTCTCTGTTTCTCACAGAACTGCACTCAGGTTTTCTATTAGGATTATCTTTCTCTTACCATTCCTTTTCTCTAGTCTGTGACCTCCCATAAAGCCAGGATGCTTACTTATTCATGTTTACTTCCTTAGGGCTCAGATAGTCAATATAAATTGTGTTTAAGGAGATAAATGAAAAGCATGTTTCTAATGACTTCATGAATTCTGCCAGTCCTATACAAGGGATACAAAATGAAGGTTCCCATTCACTCAGTGAATGCCAAAAAATGGATGGAGGCTCCAAAGAAGAAAATTACTCAAGTGTTTTCAGGAAGAAAGGAAGCTTCCTCTATGTGATTTCCTGGGTATGACCAGGTTGAGGGCAAAGGATTCAGTTCCCTAACTAAATATAACCATGAACAAAGTGCGGAGTTGAGATGCTTTGGCATCTGGGAGCAACATCTGGCACTTGAGTTCATAGCTGACTTAATTAGATACTGGAGATATTCGATGTTCTCAATTAATAACAGTTCTGGCAATTCAAAGTACAGAAAGTCATTACTTAACTCTAGTATACACTTAAACAGATTGTTTAACTTTAGTAGCTACACCCCTTTGAAATATTTGATTTATTTAATGAGGTTTGTTTTGAAAAGGACAATACTGATTTACAGTTGTCCCAGGGATGTGAAAGGTAAACATGACATTGTTATAAACTAATGGTTAAAGAAATTTGGGACCATGTAATAAACATAAAGGATAAAAAAAATGTGTCTGAACTCAGATTTGGCCCACATATAATAAAAGAGATGACATGGGAAATATGGGAGGACATTCCATTCAGGGAAGGCCTATGATTGCTGAGATTGGAAAGACACAAGTTTCAGTAATGGGAAGTTAATCATGGAAACTTACTGGTAACATAGCCCCCTGACTCTCTAAGTAGGAAAGAGTCACCTGTTGGACATTCATCATGCTATATGTTGGGACTAAGCCAGTGTTTCACCATGTACATATGCATAGTAGTTTCATAATAAGAATCACCCGGTTCCTGTCCCAGTGAAGATTTTTGATGAGATCTTGTGTGGGACCTGAAATTCATCCCTTCCACATTCTCAGCCGTGTTGACAATCTACAGTTGGTCAGGAGGAATTAGAAGCATGGTTTTCATTCAGAAAGCCTTGCTTCTGGATTTCAGTAAAATGCGATGTTGGAAAATTTGGTTGTGCTGTTAATAGCCTTACTTCCTCCAAGGGTAACATGGAAATGCTTTCGATGTCTTTCCAATCTCTTGATGCATATAAGTATGAAGATACATGCAGAAAGTTTGTTATAGAACTCAGTGCATTGATAGCCTGAGATACTGTATTTCATCTTCCATGCTTTGTAGTATTGTGATTTATTTCCCAATGTATTGGAATAGTAACACAACAGAAATTGTAGTGTGAAAATTAATTGCTCTGATTCTGTAACCCTTAATAAAATTTCAGTCAGACTCAGCCCAGAGAAAAATTATTCTTCTAACGAACTACTATACATAATTTAATATTCAACTGCAATGCTTCCTCTATCACTATTCTGTGACTTCCCAATCATAGCAGAGACACTATTACTTAGCTACCTGGCCCCTCTTCTGTAGCACTGAAGAGTCACACTTCCACCATTTAAAGCACATCCTCATACTTAATCACACTGAGAGCATTCAAGGAGAAGATTATAGTCACTTTTGTAGTCCTAACATTGACCATACTAGAAATGATGCCAACTACCTTTATTTAGTAATCGATGTGCTGAACATTTTAATTACTTATATTTTTTCCTCTCTGAAACTTATGGAAAGAAGGTACTATTGAACCCAAGTAGATTGTGAGAACATCTGTTTAGAGAGTAAGTAATGTCATTCATATCAGCTTTCTGCATGCCAAGCTCTGCTTTTCACTAATACAACATTGTATCCACAGAAGTCCTACCATATACATTTCCAAAATGACATCATAGCTTAGGGAAAAATCCTTCATACCCCGAGAGAGAGAGAGAGAGAGAGAGAGAGAGAGAGAGAGAGAGAGAGAGAGAGAGAGAGAGAGAGAGAGAGAGAGAGAGAGAGAGAGAGAGAGAGAGAGAGAGAAAGAGAGAGAGAGAGAGAGATTCTAAAAGTTGGACTGTCCAGATCGAATGTTTTTCTCTGGGGATCTTAAAGATTAACAGCAAGAGTGTTTTTTTTATGCCTCTTTAAGGAAGCTCTTTAAGAGGTAGAATGAGCACACTTCCCTGAATATCTCTCTGAAGCTGCTCCTGGAGTTTTATTCTCAGTGGTGGCCACTAAATTCTTTCAATAGCCCTGTCTTGCTTTGCAGCTTTCATTGTGGTTCTCTTCATGATTCTGGAGGCTGAGGCTGTGGGAAACACATGACTGAATAGTTAGCCCTAGAATGAGGCAGTCAGAGTCAGCACAGCTCAGCAGCAGGACTTGCCTGCACCAACGTGCTTCTCTTCTGTGGCCCAATTTGATGGCACGCTTGAGCTTTCCTCTCACCTTATTTTTGATTAAGGAGGATTCAGGTGGTGAAGTGTATTTTTTTTTGAAGTTTAGCACCACTAAGCCTACTGAAAGTGCTTGTCAGGGCCCTTACCGAAGTTTGTTTCTGAAATGAGATAGCATGATTTAATATTAAATTGGAATATTTTTTTTCTCGTTTCTCCTTTTAGAAAAAAATCCATAGCTGGTTTAAAATACCTTGCAGATAGATTGAATGAGTAGAAATCAGGTTTTGTCCCATTATTATGATAACTAAACACCTTGAATTTTCAGGAGAACAATCTAGTTTCAAATATCTGATCTCATTGTCCAATTGTAAATTAGATCAATATTTACTGATTGTTAAAATTATTGAGATAATTTTCCCTCGAATTGGGGAAAGGGAAAAATCTCTGTTTGAGCAGTAATTTGGGGCCAGGTATTTATTGTTGGATATACACCTGTATGTTACTGTATACATATATGCATATGCATACATAATTTATGCATATTAATATGTAGATATATGTGTATAGGTTACTGGATATGAGTATGTTTTTACAGTTCATATCCTAATTCCACAAAACAATTCACAAATCTAAGAACACTAAAGTTTACCTAATTCTCAAAGCTACATTGTTTTTGAGTAATTAAAATGACATTCCAACTTTGTGCTCTGGATTTAAAACCAGCATGGGGGTCATTGTTTTGGCTTTTCTTTTCCTCAATCATTTTAACTTTTCCAATTTATCACTCCTTCATTTATTCCTTCATTTATTCATTCAGTTACTTGTATCACTGGTTTTCCAGCCCAGGATCTTGCTAGGCAAAGGATCTACCATACAGTCTTTTCAGTTTCTTGGTTTCTCAGACTTTTTCTAGAAGGAAATTCTTCCATTTTCTTTTAAGCTCAGTCCCCTGAGAGCAACCTCTACAGATAAGAGGTGAAGGGGAGAAGCAACCATCATAACTAGAATTTTGTAGTTGTCCATCTATTGTACTCCATCTTCTTAAATCCATGTTGTTGAAAGAAGATAAATCAAGCCCAGGGCAGCTGAGGTGATGCTTGTGTAAACAGTTATGATTGATTGCCATGCACTAATTATATGGAAGGTTTGGGAGTGGGCGCAAGAATGAAGATGAGCAAAAAACAGTGAGGCAGAGATTTGTTTCCATTCTCCGCTGTTCCCAAGTCATTTGCAAATGTCTATGGATTTCATTGCAGCCTGTTTGTAATTAGGATTCCTGCTGCGATGGCAGTTGGTGGTTTGAGGAGCCAAGTGTCTCTTGTGATTCTGCAGGTGAGTTTGCAGGGCACCTATTCATGGGAATATCATCCATACCACCTAGAAACTAGACCCTCTGTCACCTTTACTCAAAGAATCTGCCACACACGGCACCACATTAAGAAATTTTCTATTAAGAATATTTTTAATGAGAAGTTATTTTGCTTTCCATTAATTTCTGCTCTAATGATCAGGTTTTTCCATTCTTTTCCAGCTTTTCTTAAGTACACTCCAGAAAAAAAGAAAAAAAACAACTTGAAAATATTCTGAGGACATTTAAAAACCAAAAACGCTACACAAAGCTTTTAGTGAATTGATTTATCAGGCACACCCATCAGGTATCGTCAGGGGAGCCTTTATTTGTGTCAGAAAGTGAAGTGTTAAAATTGAATCATTTTAAGGAAAATAACCTATTCAGGCTCACAAGATTCAAAATTGTAAGAGTGACCCCTAGTGACTATATAACTGCTTTAAATCTTCTATAAAGCTTGGCATGGTGTTAAATGTGACCATCTGGAGAAAAGAGGATACAGTTTTGTGGGGTTATTTTAAAGCATTATTAAACAAAACTGTAATGCATTTTTGAATGTAGCATATACACTTGGAAAATGATATAAATTTATTTGGAGACATTAATTTAATCTGGATAAATTCGGTAAGCAGGTTATTATCTCTCCATCATTTTAATCAAAGATTAAAACTGATTTCGGTTGTCACTGTGTTCAGGAATTGAGAGGTTCCTGAGGATGAAGAGATAAAGCACTGTATGGTTTCCACAGTAATCACAGGAGAAATGAGAAAGGCATACAGGAACATAGCAGGACACTAGGGACAGCCGGGATAAGTAACACAGTGGTGTGCAATAAAAGGAGCTTGATTTTCCGCATTTTTCCTTACCAGAATGAAATATCTGGAACAGACTACTTTACTAAGAAAAGAGTTCTTTTGGGAATCACTATGAATAGCGATGACCTTGCTGCCAAAGTCCCAGGACAGAACAGGCATGTCATGAAAAGTGACAATGAATGTGTGTGTGTGTGTGTGTGTGTGTGTGTGTGTGTGTGTGTGTGTGTGTGTGTGGTTTCTGATCATTTTCCAGACGAGCCAGCTCTAAACATCATAGTCAAGACTATGGGTGTGAAATTTCAACATTCAAAGTCTTGAAGGACACACAAACCACCTCTGATTCATAATAGGCTCTAAGAAAAGAATCATTTGTACAAAGAGGTTCAAGGAATTAGTATTCACAGCAATTTGGAAGAATTATCTGGCTTCAGAACAAAGAATTTTCTGAACAACTAGTATCGAACAAACCATCTGAAAGTATTCTAGTATTTCCACCAGGGGAAAGTTATGCTTACCCTTAATCTAGTTTGATCATATATATCTGGATATATTATCTTTTATTTTACCCAAAACTGTATCACCAGTAGAGTGTTTTTTAATTGTATCATAAATGGAAGCAATCACTTAATGTGAAGGAATGCACAATGCCATGTCTGTACTTAATGCATATATTTATGTTTTGAAATTACACATATATATGTGTAATACATACTTTGATGGTATTTATTGATGCAAACTTTGTAGAGTCAATCTTTCAAATTATCTTATATGAAAAATTTAAATGAACCGACATAGAGCTGCGAATCTGATTTTCCTGAACTGTTCAGATTATAGTCAGAAAGGCAAACAGACACAGACATTTAGCTGATGATTGTGTGTTCATACATCCAATACATAAACACATTTTAACTTCTCCCTGCCCTCATTTTCTAAAGATGACATGACAGAATACAGCTGACTTGGTGGTAGAAACAAGTCAAATGCATTTTCACACTGTTCTGGAGGCTGGAAGTATATGCTCAACCCTTACCTGTGGATTGTAAAGGGCTTACTTGTCAAGGAATTGGTCTCTCTCCTGTATGTATGTGTGTATGTATACATATATGCATATATATACATAGACACATAGTGGTGGTGAAAGTCTTACTGTGTAGTCCTCATTTCATGAGCCCATTCAAATTTCAAAGGCAATCACATTGAGAGCTCGCCTTCAACAAAAATGATATCAGTGTAAAACAGTTCAATGTATAAATGCCACAAATTTCGTAGATCAAGAACTAAAATTAAAAAAAAGATACTTCTTTCAAAGTCGCCCTTTAAGGAAGCATCTTGAACACAATCAGAAACTGGGCTTTTTTTTAAAGCATAAAAAGCCATTGTATGGGGAATTGTATCCGAGGCAATGACACACTCCCCAGCTGTCCCCTGAAGTGTTGAAGCATTTATTCTTCCAACTCACTAGGAGTTTTTGTTGCCTGCTGTGTCTTCTCTAAGCTGAGTCCTTCAGAATTTCACAAAGCCAAGTGCAAGTGCCCAGTGTCTTATCCCTTGAAGGAGAGCAGTTTCACTTCAAAACATTGCCAATGAAAGGATCGCCTGCTAACTTGTATGCTCCATCTCGGAATGATACAACTCACAAGGAACCTCCAAAGGTTTGTAGCAGTTTGGAAGAATTACCGGGCATCAGGTAGGTTATTCATCTTATTGCATATGTGTGTTATTGAGGGTGGCACTTCAACCTTCCTTCAATCCCTACCCAGCCCTGCTTTTTATCACATAGAGCAGAGAACACTAATCTGTGCCAGATTTGCTGGGGAAATGCTGGTATATTTACTTCAAACACTGAAATGACAAATAAAACAGAAACAGTCTGTTTTAATGCCCGAGGGCCTTAAAAAGAGTACTCAAAAATTGCTGGATATAAAAACAATAACAAAGAAATACTCTACTTAATCATATGTATCCTATGCCTTTTAAATTATGGAGTCTGTGGTAATTTGTTTGGTATTACATTCTATTCTTGCACCACGAGGGCAAGGATTTTATTAAACTGGTTCTCTATCGAATAATATGCCTGGCAGAATGGCCACTAAAACAAGTGTGAAATTATAGCTTGCACCATTTTCCTCAGAAAACTGGAAAAAATGTCATAATTTAATATGCTTACTTATTGTATCTCCCACAAAGACTGAGTCATGATATTTTTTTCTTTTTATTTTTTCTTTTTATTTTTTGCCAGTCCTGGGCTTGGGCTTAGGGCCTGAGCACTGTTGTTGAGTTTTCTGAAGGCTAATGTTCTACCACTTGAGCCACAGCACCACTTCTTGCTTTTTTCTATGTATGTGATACAGAGGAATCAAATTCGGGTCTTCATGCATGCTAAGCAAGCACTCTACCACTGGGTCAAACTCCTAGTCTTGATATTTTTATTGATCTATCCTGTTTAAAAAATCAAATACATAATCTTCCCTAGATATTCACTGTTGTTACCTTGTAATTTATATTAATTTCATCTTATTATGGGAGTTATTTGACTTCTTTAGCCATATTATTTTTTTAAATTAAAATTTAAAAAAAGAAACAAAAATGGAGAAATTGTATCCAGTATCCATTAGAGGTGACACTATCTTCAAAGAGATAGGCCGTACACTGATGGGACCTTTTCTCAACAGAAACATCTGGATGTATTCCAGGACTTCAATCTATAGGGTGATCAATAATTCAATTTTATTGCTTTACTGACTCCCTTCTGTTCACAATAACTATGCCCACTTTCTTTAAAAATTAATTTTGATTACCTTTATACTTTTGTATCTTTTTCCTGTCTTGCCATGTAAAACAAGTAACGGAATGTTAAGACTCAAAGCAGAGGGCTACAGGCACACATGCATCCTTTCAAATATTGCAACTGTACTCTTGAAACTGATCCATTCAGAGAACAAGCAATCATTACCTGTCTCTCCCTGACACTGTTATAGATCACGGACGTAGAGGAATTTTACAGCTGCCACTCTTGTGTACTTGATCCTAACTCCCTAAATCCAACCAATCCAGTGATCCAGAAAGAAGCAGGGAGGAGATTGATACAAATTAAAACCCTCGTCCCCCCTGGCTTTGCATTGGGAAGAGACCTCTGTGGCGGGTCATGTTCTTATCAGTGCTGTGACATGCTAACTTCTGAAGCACGAGGATTTCTCTTGGATCATGTAGAGCACAGTCAGCTCACCCCTGACCACTGGCAGTGGAATTTTGCTTTGTGGGGGGCATGGGAAGGTAGAACTCACAAAACGTTACTGTTTTGGGAAGATAGACAAACTTAAATAATGACTGCTTGTCAGATAACTTCTGCTCATTTGAAAAAGATCCCTAGATAGAGATGGCCCTACGATATTTCTCTTGAGGTTGGTCCTTCATTGGAATGAGGTAATTGTATTCTCCTACATTGAGACATTGTCTGATGCAGGCTATACCAGCAGGGAGGACAGGACCTCAGCAAGACAACTGTCTTGACCTGAGACAATTCCTCCAGGCACCATCCATCCGTCAGCAGTAGTTCTCCCAGCAGCTGTAGAATAAGTCACACTGTCTTTAAGGAATATCTAAACAAGGCCCATTATATTTAGTGAGTTGTATGCTCTTTTCCAGAAGTGAAGATAGTATCATATGGAAATATGCCCTAAGGAATCATTCAAGGTGTACACTTTCTGTGAGAATGAAAGAGTTGTTCTCCAAGTGTGGTATTGTGAAGCATCATCAATATCAGGAAAACTTATACTGAGCTAGGATCTCTGAGCATGGAATCGATTACTACAATCTTTTACTCATGTACGAAAATACACGTGCACACACAGAAATTCCATAGAAAAGTATGTCAGATTGAGAGTATCTTTTTTATGTCTTAAATCAAAGCCTCTCAAGATTCTAAGCCAAAACTATGTCTGTGACAGTGTGTATATTTTTGTGTATGTTTGTGTGTATGTGTATTGAATAAATGATTGATTCTGACGATGTGACAGTTATTTAGTTATCGTGTGGTATGTTAAATGTCCTTTCACTGAGAATTTGATATTTTGTATATTCAGAGTATTTTTAAAAATTAGATTTTAAGTGGATGTTAACATTGTTTTGAAAGCAGAGTAAATCAATTGGTATAAACAACGATTAGTATGCTCAAGTAGCCATAAAGATAGATTGAAGGTTCATCTGCCAACAACCAGTTAATCATAAGCCACCATCTTCTGAGGTGGGGAGAAATAAAACAACATGGTGAGAAAAGGATGAGCATAAGAACTTGAAATGTGATGTGATGTAAATCTTGGTCTTTAGAATTGCTTATGTTTCTCTCATCAGAACAACTGATCCGTTTAACTATTGTTAATACCTCAGTTGTATCAGCCCCACACTTTCAAATACCAACTCAGTGATGATGATTCCAAATTGATGTTCACATCTCTCATCCTAACATCCTTTTCTAGTTTCAGGTTTATTCATTCAAATGTGCATGGAAAATTCCAGGTAGATTGCACGAACTCACTTCAACATTGCTTTAGCCCAAAACAAGTCTACTGTCATCCATTTGCTTGTTCAAAGGTGTTGTCATAGCAGTAAGTAATGCACTTCACTGACACTATGCAATATAAAACTTGGAAATAAAGCCACATACCAGTGAACACGCTAGTGGCTCATGCCTATAATCCTAGCTACTCAGGGAAGGTCTGGGGGGAGGGGTCCTGAGATGTGAAATGTAAGGAGATTGAAGTTTAAGGTCTATCAAGGTAGGAAAGTCCATGAGACTCCAGTGGAGACCCCAAAAAATCAGAAGTAGAGCTATGGCTCAGGAAGTAGAGCACTAGTCTTGAGGGAAAAAAGAAAAGAAAAGAAAACTGAGTTAAGACACCAGCACTGGCACAAAAGAAACAAACAATCTGTAAGATTGCCCCGTTGCAACTTGAATATCAGTTTACCCATTGAAAGGATCGGGGTAACCTCCAGTTAATCTTTAAAATATTTTTCTCACGTCATCACTATAGCTTACATCCCACAGAAGTCCAGTACACCCTTTGGCAACATAACTAATAAATCATTCAAGGCGCTCCATCACACACATTTTTTTTTTGCCATTCCTGGGGTTTAAACTCAGGGCCTGAACCCTGTCCTTGGATTTTGCCAAGGGTAGAAGAATTCTACCACTAGAGCCACAGCATCACTTCTGGCTTTTTCTATGTATAGGGTACTGAAGACGCAAACTTGGGTCTTCGTTTATGCTAGGCAAGCACTCTACCACTAGGCCAAACTCCCAGCCCATCCATCACACATCTTATAACAAACCAGGATGTTTCCTAACCCTCCATGATATGAGCCCTGTTGATCATTTCAAAACTTTAATCATTCAATTATCTGCTCATTCTTCATATCACTGGCACTCTTATTATCTCTAGTGGGAAATAAACTAGCCTGATGTAGAAACATTTTTCATACTACTTACCCTTTCTGGAATGTTTTCTCTGCCCGTAGATCTTCTCTAGAAGGGAATTGACTTAATCATGTCCCCAAAGACTTCTTCTCAGTCACACTTTCCCTAAAGACCTAGTTAGTCTAGTCATTATCTCTCCATCTTTCCCCAAAACATCACATTCTACAACCTATCATAATGCCAATCCACAACTTATTAATTTATAGTAACTTCTTGATATCAGCTTCCTCCCAGTTCTGGAACATAATTTCTAAGATCACTAGAAAATACTATAATTTCCCAATATATGTTAACACGTGACCTACTCTTCATTGCTCTTCTTTCATTTCCTTCTATGTACAATTAAGACAACAACCTGAGCCCAGAAGGTCTTACATAAAGCACCATCTATTCAGGAGATCAAAATCCTGAATTTAGGGGTTCAAATAGTGCCTAGACAACAGAGAATGACCCCAAGACAAACTAACAGGTATAATATAGTAGTAGTATATAGAATAATAGTCATTGTTATATCTAAGTCTATTGGTGGTACCAAAGTTATAATAATATGCAATCAGATGTAACATTAATTTGTGAGGAGAATTAAATGGAATTGTTTTCTGCAAAATGCTATGAAAATGAATATCCTTAAAGGAAATTATTTTGATAGTTGGTTCGATGCATTTAAAAAATTGAATCTTGGGGCCGGAAGTTTGGCCTAGTGGTAGAGTGCTTGCCTAGCATGCACGAAGACCAGGGTTTGATTCCTCGGTACCTCATACATACAAAAAAGCTGGAAATGGTGCTGCGGTTCTAGTGGTAGCTCACTAGGCTTGAGAAAGCCCAAAGACAGTGCTCAGACCCTGAGTTCAAGCCTTTGGACTGGCAAAAAAAAAAAAAATGAATCGTTACTTTGGCTTTAAGAGACATCTTAAAGTTTGAAAATGGTTTAGCTCCAGAAAGAATTACAAAGCTTCCACATTTTAATTTCTTCAGTAGAGACATCAAAGAAACATTCCCAAACTTGTCAGCCCCTGACTATGTGAGTTTTATTCTGACTTGAAGGTAGAAAGTCCTCTCCGGATCATGGTCATTCATCCTTTATGCAAGCCACAAAACTTCTGAATGTTGTAAAACACCCAGAGCAAAATCTCAAATTAGTATATGTATCACAGTTTTCTAATTATCAAAACGCCTAAAATATTCTGTGCCTGATTTCACAAGGGAAAGAGGTCCATAACATGGTTTCCAGTAAGGATCACCAAAATGAACAAACAAAAAACAACAACAACAAAAAAAAAACCAAAAAACTTGTTCTGGTAACCGTCTGTGTGAAATTCTGTGGCATTAAATTGTCTGACGCTAGTCTTTCCTGTTCCTGATCAACCGAGGTAACTTGCAATGATTTTTCCCACTTTCTAGTCAGAGATTAGTTCCACTAGGATGAATCTGATTTTCGCTTAGTTCTGTGAAGATTTCCTCCTGTGAACCACCGCTGCGTATGCTGGGTGTCTGCCAAAGATGCTTCCTCACCTGGAATCTTATTTAGAGTTTCAGGCAGAAAGTTGGCAGCTCAGCTGTTTGTAGTCATAGTAACTCCAGGGGAAGATTAGAGATGTACACATGTGAGTACATTTGGCCCTGGGAACGTAGAGCTGTCTTTCTTGATTCAGCCTTCTATCCATTCATTTCACTGATTCATTTCCAAAACATTCTTCACTGGGATATCTTTTGTATCCTGCATTTCATTTGGTACTAGAAATCTGGAATGGAAAATAATTTAGGCAATGGCTTTAAAAAGATCTTTCATCATTGGATCCCTGAGTAAATTTTCTTAAGACTTCTACATGCCTACTCCTTTTTGTTCTTAAAATGCAGAAGGAAGGTAAAGATGTCTTAGTGCTTATTCAGAATATTTGTGTTGCTTGGAAACATGTACCTTCCACTATAAAGAGAGAACTTCTCTATATAAGGCTTTATGCTGGCTTTATGTACTATATACATTCGTTTTTAATCTTCTGCTCTAGACATGCACTGAAAAAAACTCATTTAAAATAGAAGAATGCCATGTAACTCAATAACTGGCACTTGACTATGAACAATTTGGTTCTAGCAAGTAAAGTATCTCCAAACATCTAGTAATATTTGGAGATATCGTTGGTTATCAGAGCTGAGAAGTGCTATAAATTTTGAGATGATAAAAATCAAATGTTGCTAAATATTTTACAACATACAAGAGAGCCACCTGCAATGAAGAGTTTTCAGGTTCCACATATAAGTGGCAGCAAGATGAGATATTTTCTCTGTAGATATGGACAGATAGTTATAAGTGAATAAAAGGTTTGCACTGAGAGACATTTTGAGAGACATTTCTGATAGTAATGAGTGAGTGTTCATGAGCTTTGGCCACCATAATTGCCAGAGTAATAGGAAATGTTTTCTTCGTTTATAAATGCATCCAAATTACTGGAGAATATATTTGAGTGTATGTGTGTGTGTGTGTGTGTGTGTGTGTGTGTGTGTGTGTGTGTGTGTGTGCCAGTAGTGGAGCTTGAGCTTATGGCCTAGGCATTGCTCCTTAGTTTTATCAGTTAAACTCCCATGATCTACCATTGAGTCATAGCACCTCTACCATCTTCCGAGTGATTAATTGGAGATAAGTCTCACTAACTTTCTTCCTCATCAGGTTTCAATCTTACTTTCCTGAGTATCTGGGATTATAGGTTCTAGGCAGTACTAGTACCCAGCAGGAATATTTCTGTGTGGTTCAGTTACTCATTCTCAACTACCCGTTGAGTATGTAGAACAAATAACACGTTATTTTAAAACTAAGACTCAAATATTTTCCGATTTGTACTGTGTTCCTTACTGAATCCTAAACCATTGCAGAATATTGTTATTATAATATATATAACATGTATATCTATATTGCTTTTTATAAATAACAAAGTACATGAAATAAGTGACTTAAAAATAATATTATGGCAGAAGAACATATCAAAAGAAGCTGCTCATCTCACAGATCCCAGGAAGCAACAAGATAGACCAGAGCCCTCATCTCTCAGTAGCCTCATATCTTTCCCTAGGTATCACCTCTTAGAATTCCCATTACCATTCAGCAATACTACTGTATGGAACCAACCTTGAATACATGGGTCGTTGGGGAATATTCAGATTCAAACAATAGCACTCATCAAATGTAATAACTGCCTACAGCAAATTATAGTACTCCAGCAGCAAAGAGAACTCTCATAAATTCTTCAGAAGGCAAAATAATAATATCTGTTGGAAAGCAATTCACACTTGGATTTGAAGTATCACGTGACCTTTACTTTAAAAAAATTTCATTAGAATCCTTCCACATTCCAATGACACTCAAGTGAAATAATATGACAAATGCATCACTTTGAGTAAGGAGGACAATTATTGATGACTATACAAACCCTTAGCACTGATTCAGGAATTCCCGAAAAATCTGCCAGTGAAAACAGAATTACACAGAGATTGGACTTGCCAAAAAAATTAGACAGAGAATATGGGTGATCCTCATTGGGTTATTTCTCAAAATGGACTTCATACATAGTGAACAATGTCAGAAACAGTCACATTGACAATAATTCTTCAGATTCGCTGAAATTGCTGAAGGTTTAGTTGGACCGAAGAATTACATGCTCAGTTGATAAACTGCAAGTTTTCTCTTCCCAAACAATTCATTGTTTTCTACTTGTTCTGCTGTCTGAATATTTTCTTATCTGTTCTTCATCTTCACTCTTCAGACCCATCTAATTTAAGCCACCAGCTGCCATCATTCCTATGCTCTCTATGTCATTGTGACACTTCAATTACCTATCTGTAGATCTGTTGAAATTCAGAAAGTTAAATGCCTTTATTTTGAAGGAAACTGTGTATTCCCATGATGAATGAAAAATTACTTTAGAAGAGATTGGAAATTATTTTTTCAATGATTATAATGTGAACAGAAGAGTTTGTTTATTGTCCCTAGATGCCATTTTCTGGTCTACACTGTTCCCTATAACTTGCTGTATGCTTCCTCATCAGTTAGATCGATGTGCTGTTGAGGAGATATTGCTTAGTTTTATCATTCTATTTTGGACCATGTGCAAAATGTCTAAGTTGGCTTCCCCTCTATTTTACTCTTTTTATAATGTGCACCATCGCAGAAGTCAACATGGACTTAATTCCACAAGGTAGAATGTTTTTTTCTTATTAACCTTTATAGCTTTTATTGGTTTCTATGTGTGGTGTCTGACCCCAATATTAATTATTATAATTAATAATATTAATTATTATAATTGTTGTTTTTATTTGTTCTTGACTTTAATAATTATTGGTACTTTTCAATTGTCTAAAAATACGATTCAAGTTACAAAAAATTTTGCAAGTAGCCAGGCGCAGTGGCTCATGAGTGTAATCCTAACTACTCCGGAGTCTGAGACCTGAGGACTGCAGTTTAAACCCAGCCCAGGCACTAAAAAAGGTGATACTCTTAACTCTATTTAACCATAAGAAGCTGAAAATAGTAGTGCGGCTCAAGGAGTAGAGTGGTAGCTTTGAGCTTAAGAGCTCAGGGACAGCTCCCAGGCCCAGAGTTCAAGCCCCATGACCCACAAAAAATAAAATAAAATAATAAAATAATAAATGTTGCAAGTATAAGAAAATTGAAAAGCGGGAATACATTGTTTCTTTCTTCTTTCTTACACAATGATAATATTTATGACATAAAATACACTCAAAATATTTTACATAAAAAGGTGTCAGGGATTATTCTAACTGATTGGACATATTAACAGCTACAATAGATCAGGTAAATAGAGAACAATGAGGCTAAATATTTCATCTAATTTTTTATACTTAGTGGGGATCAAGACATTACTGGAATTAAAAACAAAAATGGTTGGGATTCCAAATCAAGAGTCTTAGCCATCTTTTGAAAAATTCAAAATTGAATCTTTCCTATCTTATTATTTGGGTTAATTGAACCATTGTTTACCATAACAAAATATGTAATCAACCTAGATATCCCTCAGTGGATGAATGGATCAAAAAGATGTCGTGTGTGTGTGTATAATTATATATTACATAACATATATAAATTTTATATCATTATATATAATGGAATTCTTTTCATCAGTCAGAAATGATATTGTACCATTTGTAAGGAAATCGAAAGACTTAGAAAAAATATTTAGCAAAGTAAGCCAGATCCAAAGAAACACAGGCTGAACATATTTCCTCAATGGTGGTAGCTGGAATGTACCTATAAATCTATAAGTAAAGACACTGAATGACTAAAATAAATAAAGAAATCATACTGGGACATGATAAATCATATAGGACTCTAGTCATTAATGTACAGAGGCCAAAGGAGGAATGGACGACAAAGGCGCAATAGCTATGGACAGATGATTACAAAAAATAATATTCTATGACATGAACTCCAAGGAAAGGATATAAGTCATGTTTATTATTTGCCACTGTTTCTGCTCTTGTTTTCTTTTCCTTTGTCTTGTTTGTTTGTTTGTATTTGGGAGGGTAAGGGAGGCATATAAAATGTGGGAAAAGAATGAACGAATACCTCAGTGATACTCCCTAGACACTATGTGGGAAATGAATTGGCTATTTCATGGGTGGGGATAGGAGGGAAAGAGTGAGAGAGAACAATGGAAGGGAAGACGTGGTTGAAAAAAACAAGAAGTATACTCATACTCATTACCATAACCCCTCTATATTAATGCTACAAGAACAGTAAAACACTTTAAAATAAATATTAAATTATAATTCAAAAACAAAGAATTATTGGATTAGATGTACTTTTACTATCTATACTTCCACTTAGGTCTCTTTAGATGGGAGGATGATCAACAATATAGACTATCAACTCTATGAATCACACACAAAATTTTATGTTCATCTGCGCCATCTTCCTTCCTCCCATCTACTCATCTATAAGCCAGAGTCAATATGTTCACTAGTGCATGCACATCGCTATGAGATTATATACTTTGTGTGTGTAGCTGAAGAACATGAAAAAGTAACTTTGATAAATTGTGTATGAAATGTGTACATTTTATCCTTTATTCTGATATATACTCTTTTTCATATATTAGACATTAATTCTATAAAAGATTGAGCAAGGCTGACACTGTATGGGATTTTACAG
Organism: Megascapheus bottae; assembly: GCF_031878675.1. Classification (NCBI taxonomy): domain Eukaryota; kingdom Metazoa; phylum Chordata; class Mammalia; order Rodentia; family Geomyidae; genus Megascapheus; species Megascapheus bottae. The sequence continues at coordinate 14,829,182 of NC_143532.1, read as the reverse complement.
CCTATTCTAGACACAAAAATAAAATAACTCTGTGTATTTAGGCCTACCCTACAAAAACCTCATCATATCAATAGTCCCTTTTTCTCTTTATCTGGAAGGATGGAAGTCTAGATTTTTTTTTCCATGCAAGACACAGCTTGTCACAAATGCTAGACTACACATTCAGAAATAAAGGTGAGCTCCAGGAAATTCACTGCATTTCCAAAGGCTAATTTGTACACCTTGTTCTGAGAGCTATTTTCTGACAGACAGAAAAGATACCATTCCACAAAGAAGGCCTTATTTATTTGGGTTGTCTGCTGTAGGCTTGTTTGATGTTCCTTTGATTCTTAATCTTTACAGAGGAAAAGAAAGAGAAAGACAAAGAAAAATCTATTAAGGTGTCAAAGTTCTGATTCTAATTTCGGATCAAAGAACTCTTTAACCCAGCTAGAAATACAGATCTGCCATGTTTTACCTTTCTCTGGCTCCCCAAGTTCTTGGCTGTTTTATATTCTGGATTATATGCTTGCTGGTATTCACTTCTTTCTGATGCAATAAGATATTAAATGTTTTATGATCACTGTCATCACTTCTATGAATCAATAGAAAGAAAATTAAGTGTTTATGTCATAGATGGGACCTGGAATCATGCTTTGATAACCAGACACCCATTATGATAGCTTACCATAACAGACATTTAAGAAAAAGGAAAACCAAGACAAAGTCCTGAGTTTCTAAACTCTCTTTTCAATTTTTACACTCTTATTCTAGAAATTAGTATTCTCTATCCACAGTCTGTGCATTGAATGCATGTTTTATCTTTGTTAATGTTTTCATTAATATCATCCTCATCTCTAATATGAAAGGCTTCAGTTCAATAGGTCAACTTATTAGTATAATGCATCTTGGTTACAGTCATCCCTTCCATCATTCTCCCCTCCAAACTATCCCAACCTCACCCATCTCTTCAAATGGCCTTTTGAGACTCAACTCACTAATCAGTATGTCTTATATTACAAAGATAACCAATGGTATATCAATTTTTGGATAACTGTGTGGATTTCTCTGGAAGTGTAAGGGAATATAGTGTTCTTATTTCCAGTGACTGTTCAGTACTATTGAAATTGGGAAAGCTCTAAGAGAGTAGAAAACCCCAAATTATAATTATCTTCTCTGCTTACCTCTGGTACTAAACTATGCACCCGGTTGAACAAAATGCTTTTCAATTGGCATGGCCCACCTGTTTTGGGGATCATGTCCTTGTGTTTACATAAGCAAAGCTGAACTTGTTCCCAAGTTCTCAGTACTAATTTTATGTTTCTCAGAAAAAGAGTCTGGAGGGGTACAACTTCCTTGCGATGGAAAGCGAATGTTTAAGAGATTTCTGGAAAAAGAACATCTCTCTGAATCATAATCATCTGCTCTGAGGAAAGGGAAAGTACTGACCTCGACTGCTTTGTGAAAGCAAATCTCAGGATTGCCATGACATTATGCTCCAGGGTATTCTGAATTATTGTAGCCAAAGTATCCCTGTGGAAATGGTCCCTGAAGCTGAGATTTCACAGAGGATCACTTGCTATCCAGCTCTTGTTTTCTGGTTGGTTGATTAGATGAGCCAGTGACTTATTATTTAGATCACACTGGTCTAAATAGTGAACACCTGGTCCTCCTCTTTCAGGTTCACAGGGGCTACCATTATAGCACCTGGCTGTAAGAGCAGAGAAATAATATGAGCCAAGGAAATTCTGTGCATACATGCTATAAGGTGGCTTTTTCCATCTGTTTGTTTATGGATATACTGTCATTTTCAGTTCTTATTAGAACAAAGAGGAAGTGAATACAGCCTTGTTTGAATAGTTACACCAATAACTTTCTTGGATCTCATGGACATAGCACTGAATCTTGACAAAGAGTGGGAGACCATCTATTGAAAATCAGCCCTAATCATAAGCCCTTTAAAGTTTCTGCAGAAAGCCAAGATGAAGCGAAAAATAGCATCGCATTAGCCTAAGTCTGACTGATGGGAACAGTTGCATAAAGGTTTCTTGTTAAGCATATGAAATATTACCCTTTGTGTGACTTTGGTTTAGCTTGCAAGTCTGATTAAATTCCATTCACCAGTAGACGAAGTGATTGGTATTTGTGTCTCTAAAGCTGTTTCTGAAGTCTAGATGCCCTAGACAATGTGGATAATTTTAGAAAGAAAGGGAAAAGAAATGCTGGGTTTAACTGCTTGGTTTATAAAATGGTCACCAAGAACAAATAGAGATGGTTCTGTCATGTGTATTGCAGTCAGTCAGATTCAGTATATAAGCCTATATTTGAACCATTGCACAAGGGCTAGTATACTTCTGTTGCTTGGTTTTCTCTTAGGAGTAGAAAGATTCCAAAATACATTCTCTTCCTTATGAATGTAGATTTTCTACTTTATAGGGTTATTATTTTCTTTAAAAATTGAGTGCTTAGAATAATCAATTGTTTTTTAACAGAAACTGAGGTTTATGATTATAAATAGCAAAATTATAGCCTATGACTTTTCTAAACCAAGGGATATAGAGTTTGGTTGGCCAGATGTTATATATATATATGCACACAACCATCTCCTTGGCATATAGAAACAACAAACATATTTGTGTGCAAGGGGTGGTTTTCCATCACTGCACAGAGATGAGAATAACAAACATCTAATCATTTTATAGGTATGCTGATACATAGATAATGCATATTTAATACCACAATTTTTTCTGACAATCTAAGGGCATTCCATATATGGTAGGTGACTTTAGTCTATATTTAGAGACTGAATAAAAGTCCGTATTTGTAGATTGTTTAGTTTTCTTCTACCAAAAGGGTTGAAGTCACTTTACTTGGGAAAATTATTTTCTAGTTATCCTTCTCATGATTTTTAGCATGGATCTCTACCTGTTATGTGACACTACAATGTGTCAGTGAATGTTGGCAATCCTGATTGTACAGTACTTCATTTATCTTTTAAGCAATAAAGCTTCCACATTCATGGAAATCATGAAGCAACAGAATCAGTGTTTGTTCTGAGTGAACCGTACACAGGTGCATGTGTGCAATCTCAGATCTCATTCTTGCAATCATCTTTCTTGATATCTCTGCATCTCCTTGATTATGTTTTCCTAGGAAAGTAGGGTCTTGATGTTACCATTTGGACAGTCTTTATTGTAATTTGCAGTGAGTCCCTATGTTAAAGATGTTTCGTAGAGCTAAAGTGACACTGGAAATTAGAGGAATCTGGAAGTTAGAGGAATCAGGAGACAGAACTTAATTGAAGGTGTTCTGGTCATAGAGAAGCCTGTTTGGACAGAATGAAAGAACTCTGACCCTTTCTCTTTCTTTCTTTGCTTCCCAGTCATGCTGAGGCAAAGAGATTCCATTCTACTATGGTGGGCTACCTTTCCACATATCCCCAAACAATGGAATCATTTCACAATGGCTTGAAAATTCAAAAAACCTACAAGGTACAATATATATTTTCTCCACATAAGTTAATTTTTCTCAACCTTTTTAAGCTTCTTAACATACTCCATAGTAAACTCACACATACATACTTGCTAGAAACATTGAGAGCCCTTCTAAACATACATAGAAAAGGTGAACAGAAATCTTGGCAATAAGAATGTTATAGCAATTTTGAGGACAGAATATAATTCCCAACTGAGGGAAGCACTACAATTAAGAATAGCTGCCCTTCCCTATATAGATAAAGACTAATCTTGTCAGTCAAGAAATATAAGCTCACATAGTCCTGAAGAATAGCTTAACTGGGGTATTAGACACAGAGATCTTGGTAAAAGGAATAAAAACAACTGGTATTATAGTATTACCTGTTATTTGTTACCCCTTTTGAGGGTAATGAAATAAAGATTTAGTGTTTGAATTAGTAGGAGCTGAAAATCTCAGAATGTATGGGCTCCTACCTGAAGAGTATATAGGGATGGATAAAATTTCCTTTCCAACAGTAGTATATTCCAAACCAGAGACAAAAGGAGAAAGATTTGCCATGGTTTCTCCTGTGTTCTAATATCTTGTCATAGCATCCTATCCCTTAAGCTGATCCAGAAGGTAGCTTAGGAAATACAATTCTCAGAGATCACAGCAGAGGAATAGGAAGGAGAACAGCTGTGAAAGCACGTGAGCAAACAATCACGCAACAGTGACAAAAGTAATGTGATTGCAATTAAGGGGCAGCTTTTCACAATGTCCTGTGGGAACTGAGGGCCTTCACAAGTCAGAGAAATGAAATGTCAGTAGGGACAGAGAGCTTTACCACGATATAGTTTAATTTACTCTTCCTTCTTTCGGGGTGGTCACCACTGGGCCTCCAATCAGGATGATAAAACCTTATACATAAAACCAATGCATATGTTCTTTCTCCCTCCTGTGGACTTACTGATCCTCCTACTTCCCAGTGTGGTAGAGTTTCCATGTCTACTGGTCTATAACTATGCTCCTTTGGATTCTCTAGAGTGAGGATAAAGCCACAATAGTGGCAAAGTAGCCAGGGAAAGCAATTAGTTCATTTATGACACACTTAAACATGTTGAATAAACAATTTTTGTCTTCTATTTGGGCCTGAGACATACTTATTAATAATTTTGCAGTTTAACATCTACTTGAAATACTGTAAATGAGCATTTCAAAAATAAAGCTGAGTCTGATGGGCCGGGGATGGCAGTCAGACCATGAGTGAACCTCAGTCACGACATGCTTTTAGAAAGCTGAGGTTTCTAGAGAGTTGTTCTGGCATCTCCATTGGAAACTTGTGCTAGGATAGCTGCCTAATTCCAAATTTGTTCTGTCTTTGCCCAGAACTTGGTATGGTATACTAAATTAGCATGATTATTTTTGGAAAGAAAATCTACTTGGGCTAAAAGTCAGAAGCCAAATTTGTCTTTACTAGCATTATGACCTTGAGTAGACCAGCTAACATTGCTAAAGTTTGGAACATAAAATAGTGTAGAAAAGCTGTAAGAGTAAGGAATGCAAACCTTCACTACAAGAGGCACTAACTGCCAACTCTGCCCCCTGTAAACTCAGAGCCACATGCAGGGGACACAGAAGGTGCTCATTAAATTTGTAGAGTTGTCGAAAACAGTTATCAAGTCAGCTTGATTATATCAACCACATTCCTAACCTTCTGTTCTTTTGTCTCTTCTTAAATACAACTTTATAGACAGGTAAGTAAATCTTTCATTGTAGCAGCTAAACTGATCAACTCAAAAGCCAGACTACAGATTCACATCCTAAATTCACACCTCAGTGACTCTGGGTAAATATCAAATAATTTCCATGATAAGTCGCTGCCTCCATATCTGTACAATGGGAAAAAGTAAGGACTCCTCTGTCAAAGTTCTATGCAGTCCTCGGGAAAGGTGATGCATTAAACACGGAAGCTTTTAGTTCAGCCCCTGACACAAAGTTAGCCACAATCAATTCTACATGTCTAGATATCATTGTGAGTTATTAATATTTTAAGCAATGTGGTTATTTCTGTTTACCTCATGATCACGGTGCACATAGTCATCTTCTTTGAGATTCTTTTGACAGGACTTCATTTCTGCTTGTCTACAACTTACTCCGTTTTAAGAGTTTATTATCATTTCTCTTGGGTTATATATTAAATTGAGTTCCTTAGAAATAGGCATCAAGAAAGAAAAGATCCATATGAATAAAATTTCATCAGAAATACATTTTAGGAAACTTTCTAATAAATTTTAGGAGAGTTAGAAATGAAAAGGAATGAAAGACATTCAAGAAGAGTGGAATATTAAAGTCCCAGGGAGGGGAATGCAGACTCAGTCCCACAGGCAAACTTTCCATGCAGACTGACTTATGCACAGGTGCCCAGGAAAGTAAGGTTTCTGGGGGAAAAGTTTTTTTCTCAAACAGATTGGAAAAATAAACTAAAATGAAACTGAGCATATCCATTATTTACTAGTTGAGCATTATCTGTAGATATTTAAAACTAATATTAAAGTACGTACTAAAGAAATCTGGTTACAGATTGCCTGAAGAAAAGATTTCCCACCAAGAATCTAAGGAACTGGCTGTTCAAAAAAAAAAAAGCACATATGGAAACCATACAAGGAGTTTGGTACAAAGGCATGTCCTGATCAAGGACAATGTCTTCCATACAACAACAATAATATCACCTTCACAGGGGTTCCGTGAATACAATACTTAATTCTCAACATCTTATTTAACAAGATAGGGATTATTACTAATACTGACAGCCATGAAAGTGAATATCATTTAACATATGCACAAAGGTATATTCACACATAAATGCCTTTTAACTTCTGCTTGTCCACAAACTTGGGAGGTCTTCTCATCACCTAGTATCTACTTTTTTCAATTTATGTCTCCCATGTTTTAAAGTTTTCATGGTAGATATATTTCCGTTCCTTTTTTTTAATCCTAGATGTTTTTGAGGCTACCATGAATGGGCTTATTTAACTGATTTTTTTCTTAACTTGTTCCATGCTGGCATCTAGAAAAAAAAAATTATTGATGGTTAGAAGTTAGTTTTGCGATCTGCCAGTTCACCAAAATTTTCTTTTGTTTAATGATAATTTGTTACATGGTATTTGGTTTTACCACAAAATCCAAAATTAGGCTGTTTAATAGTTGTTATATAATTTATTTATGTGGTAATGCAAAAAAGGGAAATACTGTTAAATAAGATTTACTTTTATTTTAAATATGTAACTTTCTTCTGGGGCAAGACAGCACAAATACAGATTTTCATAGAAAACTACCATAGAAGGTGATTCTAGTCCTTGGTCTGAGCTGAAAGGGACATGCAAGTCCAGCCTTACGGTGTATGATATTTGCAGTAATGGTGCCTTATGAGAACTTTGTCCTGGTGACATCAGAGCCTTTGTTCATTTACATATGCACATGCAAAGAGCTAAACAGAATATGCTTGAATTTCTGCCCTGTGCTCTTATATCTACATCTTCAGCTGAACTCATGGGAGGCACAATATACATTGAAAGTAGTCTTGTCCCCACAGCTCTTGTTAAAGACCTCCCCATTAATGAACTCATGGAATGAACAAAGAGTCTGGAAACATCTCCATTCCTAATGTCCGTTGACTCTGACATGCAAATGAAGCAAACTTCTGTAATCAGGCCCACAGTTTTTTGTAGCTACCGCTCCCCAGTGAGAAAAAGAAACCCAGAAAGTGAACACCTTTTCTTGGACTTCTGGGACCCACGGCTGCCATTCTTTTCATTTTAGTTAAGATATTTTGGTTGCTTAGGAACAACTGAGTTGGTAGAAAAAAAATCACAGATCTGCTGTCATAATGGTCATTTTATTACAGTGCTTTATAAATGGATTATCTTTGAAGATGGCTCTGGTTTTAATCATACCCTCTCAGAGGAAATGGCTTGATTTCATTGGCTTGAATCAATGACAGGTCCAGACTCCTTCATTTTTTACAGTATTTGGCAGATGCTCTACTGCAAACACAGTAAATGTTCTCCTTCCTCCAGAAAGAATGAGTTAACTTCTAATAGAATTAATCTTAGGGTGCATATTCTGTCCACTTTCTCAATCTTACTTCAGATCCCTTGTGAAATAGGAGGCATCAAACTCACCTTAGCTCCCCATCCTGTTTTCCTGCATTGCTGTTTTAAGAAGAAAGTTTGTCACAACTAATTGCTTCCATATATGGGCAAAAGTCTTGGATGTGTTACAACAGATTTCCAGTGGAGCCTGAGGGGAGGGGTGGGAATAGAGTTCTTCCTCTTTTGTGGATCCACAAGGAGAAGATGGTAGAATCTTGTACTGCTCCCTTTATAGTACTGTCAACGGAGCTTTTAGCTATATCTACTTATTCCAGTGTTCCTTAAATGCCTTTCTTAGGACATGAATCCCATATGGTCTCCAATGCTTTACACACACACACACAAACACACACACACACACACACACACACACACACACACACGCACAAAGACTCAAAGTGGACAGAAAGAAAAAAAAGAATTCTGAGAAATTTCAAGATTCATAGTACACGTTAATATTATGACAATTCTAAGAGGCTTCAATCTTGCTTAACTTTTCTTTTCCACAAACAGTAAATCCTATCTAACATATTTGGTTGACATGACACCCTCTAAATGAACCCTATGCTGTGGTAAACCATGTTGTAGTGCCTATCGTTATGGATCATTTTACTTTGAGCAAGAAAAAAAACAGGTATTTGATTACCTTTTCTAAATTTTAATGGTATGATAAATGTATATGACATCCTTTCTTTCTTTTTCTTGAGTAATCTTAGTCTTCTTTTCTTCTTTTCTCTATTTCTATCTTAACTCTCTTTAGCTTCTGTCTCATGATTCTAGTCACCAACTTCTTTTTGTTCTTTATCACTGCTGGGATCTTCAGTCCCCCACCAATGTCATTTCTCTCCTAGTTGTAAAAAGCAAAGATATTACAAAGTATGTCAAAAGTCAAAGAACAATAAGTTGGCTGAACAGAGCCAGTCCTCTGAATTGCCTTTTAATTGTGCCTATAGTTTCATAAGAAGGAATGTCTAGGTATTATCAAACCCTATTGCATCTGTGAACAATGGAAACTGAGTCTTTGAGGATTTAAGAGTAAAGCAGAAGATTCAGTTACAGTAATAGAATAAGAATTAAAATCCAGATTTTCTAGGTCTCAGGACAGATACATTTCTAGAAGAATCTGGGAGCTATTTTTGGCAGCACATCAAAAAGATTTTCCACCACTCCTCCTCATTCTGGGAGTTCAAATATGTGAATCAGGTCATCTAGCGTGCAATATGCTTAGCAGCTTAATGCATTTTGTAACTAAATAGAAACTCCACTTTTAATTAACTAACATTGATTAGCATATCAGTTACTCTAACTCATTACAAACAAATTGGACCAAAAATCTGACCATATGAGCATGAAATAAGCACTATTAAATTTCTATTTGGATAGAGATTCAGCTAAACTGCTAGGTCTGGTATTAAAAAGCAAAATTACCCTTTAGTAAGATTTAGCTTGGAATCGATATGAAAAGCTGCCTCTGGCCTCTGTTTTGTATATTTTCTTCAGCTGTGTGGATCTGTTTCATCCCCTGAATGTGCAGTAAATAATGCCAACTGAAAATTATATTTAGCTATAAGATTTTTGTCAGACAAACAGAATATTTGAAAACATCTTCACCTGGAATGTAAGCAAGATTAATGATCTTCAGAAATGCGTAGGAGTGCATTCATAATATTTTTAAAATTAAGAAATATAGATAAATCAAATCTATTTTGAGTCTTGCCTATTTTCACTTATTAGTGCCCTGAGTTTTAGAGGCTATTAAGTGTACTTTCTGCAAACAGTAATTCCTTGCAGCATCACAAAACTGATTTGTGCATTACTACCATTCATGTCTATTGGTGAAAGCCAGGAAGAGGAAAAGCCAGGATTAATCTGTTTAAACTGACTAGGTGATGGTGACCAGCTGAAAATGAATACGGAGAATTGGATTGAAACTTGACTTTGGTAGTCATTGCGGAATAAGTTTAGTAAGGTATGTAGTAATATGTACTAAAGGAAAAAGAACACAGTTTTCCTGTGATATACAAGATTGGTTCCAATATCTTCTGCAAACACAGACATCTATAGATTCATAAGTGCTTTTAAAAACCATAAAGTTAGCCTATTACCTCTGCAATGCTCCCGTATGCGCAATTACTTATAATACCTGAAACAATGTCAGTGTTATAATAGAATTGCTATATTTTATTGCATATCGAATAATAGGACAAAAAGCTGGGCATTTTCAAATGTGGGGGGAGGGAAAGGGAGAGGGAGAGAGAGGGGGAGAGAGAGAGAGAGAGAGAGAGAGAGAGAGAGAGAGAGAGAGAGAGAGAGAGAGAGAGAGAGAGAGAGAGAGAGAGAGAGAGAGAGAGAGAGAGAGAGAGAGAGAGAGAGAGAGAAGTGCACGCCCTGGGGTTTGAACTTAGGAGTGTAACCTAATGTTTTTCAGTGAAGATGAGCACTCTGCACCTTGAGCCATAGCTTCATTTTCAGCTTTTAGAGGATAATTGGAGATAAGAGTCTCACAGACTTTCCTACATGGCATGACTTTGAACTGTGATTCTCAGTTCTCACTCTTCTGTGTAGCTAAGATTATAGGCATGAGGCACCAAAACCCAGCTTTTGTGTGTGTGTGTGTGTGTGTGTGTGTGTGTGTGTGTGTGTGTGTGTGTGTGTGTTTGTGTGTGTGTGTCTTTTAGTGGCTAAACTCCAAAGTGTCTGCTTGCTAACCAAAGTCTCTGCTACTTGAGCTATGCTACCTGCCCTTTGAACTACTTTTGATCCGCCATTAGTTAAATCCAGGAATGTGCATGCCACCATGAAGAAAGCCTACTCTACATGTAATTTAAGTTTAGATTTATAAAATTAAAACTAATTTCTTTAATAATTTCATTCTTGCAAAACATTACTAGTTTGTGTGAGCTTTTAAATGTATTTACCTGGAATTTAGAAACATGGCAGTTCCTTTTCTATAGCTTTTGCCAGTAAATGAAGGATAATTGATGATATTTCTAATATCTAGATCACCCAGGAATGAGTGGCATATTGTCCTGTGACTGGCAGCTCCATAAAAATGGTACCATGGGTAAGGAGCATGGCCTAGTGGTAGAGTGCTTGTCTAGTACAAAACCCTGGGTTCAATTCTTTGGTACCTCATGCACAGAAAAAGCTGGAAGTGGGGCTGTGTCTCAAGTGGTAGGAGAGCTAGCCTTGAGAAAGTGCAAGAACAATGCTCAGGCTCTGAATTCAAGCCCTAGAACTGGAAAAAAATGGTAACATGCTGCCATTTTTGTTTCCCATTGGGTTAGAAAATAGCCTAAGGAGTGCTTATACAAAGACTGTCTAAGTGTCTTCTTAGATTTGGGCAGTAAATAAGAAAAATCTAAACATAGTCTCTTTAGTAATGATACAAATGGAAAGTTGCTAATACGATTTTTTTCTAAGTCTTTCCATTTCCTTACAAATGGGGCAATGTCATTTTTTCTGACCGCAGCATAGAATTCCATTGTGTATAAATACAACACCTTGTTGATCCACTCATCAACTGAGGGGCTTCTGGGTTGGTTCCATATCTTTGCTATGGTAAATAGTGCTGCAATGAACATCATTGTGCTAGTGGGTTTAGTATGTCATTGTTTCTGGACGATTGGGTAAATGTCAAGTAGTAGAATTGTTGGGTCATAGGGGAGCTATATGTTTAGTCTTTTGAGGAACTGCCATATTGCTTTCAGTACCCTTTGTCTTGTATGTAAGTTTATCTGATTTGGAGAGGGGAAGAAATGGTAGGACCAAGGGAGAACTAATTCCACAGTGTTACTCAGTACACTCTGAGTATTGGAAATGAACTATGAAACGTGGGATCTAGGGAGGGGTTTAGGAGGGAGAGAAACTGGGAGAAAATGAGGGAAGGTGTGACACTGTTCAAAAAGAAGTTTTCTCAGTATCTGACTTATATAATTATAACCCTTCTGTATATCACCTTTACAATAAAAAAATGAAACAAACAAACAAAAAAAACCAATGGAAAGTTGCACTTTTTTTAAGTTATCATGATTACTTGTGCATAAATCCTACAATTAGTGAAATGGTCCCTAATATAGATGTGTACTGTCGTAGAATATATTGAGCTGGAAATGAGTAGCCTTCAGCCAAGTTAGGTTTGAGTATTATGAAAATATTACAGTATATTCCAATACATTACTGTTCTGTTACTTCTCACATCTTGTGTACACACACACCTATGACCATTCTTAGACAATACTTGTTACTATAAAAGAATTATTAGACATTAAGTGGAGAGTTTATGTCTGTTTGTGTTCTCAAAATAATAATATCTAAACATGATGTCAAGTTAATATTACCTACCTTCTGCTTGTCAAGTTGATACAATCATACACTTAAGCAGTTGAATCCTAAAATCATTAAGCAAGACAGGAAAGGATGGGCTCTGTGGAACTGTGTTATACATATGGATGAAAATATTCTAGTGAAATGCATCAAAATCTGTTTAAAATGAGACAGGAAATAGAGTGGTAAGGAAGAATAATAGAGATGGGGTAACTTTTATATTTCATAATTTTAGCATTTTTGTTTTCCAGTGTTGAGCAACTATCTCCTATCTTCTTTAGTTTTAATGAAATTATATTCAAATTCAAGTGGTTATACAAAGGAGTTGCCATGTTTTTAACAAGTCACCCTTTTCAACATTCTCACACATCCCTCTTCTACCTACCTCTTCTCTTACTCTTTTTAAGTTTGTAGGATATATATTGGATATATCTAGGATACATATTGGTTAAATTCTCCTCTCTTCTTCTCTTCATTTATCCATCTCTTTTCCCTTGACTCTATCCCACCCGTTTCCTGTGTGATATAGAAAGTCAGTGTTCAGATAAAAGAAGATGAGGGTTTGAATATTTTTCTTCCACTCCATTCAATATCTGGAACAAAATAACACTGAACATGCTGCAAGATACATACAATTTCCCTGCTTTCCCATTTCAGTAAACTGAGGCCTGGTGATGCTATCTGATCCAATGTGAGAGAGCCAAACTTTGAAAATGACTTTTAGTGATTACAAAAGTCTTCCTTATTTCTTGTAGCAGACATCAGACACCATCACATCTTTTCTACCTCACTTGGGAGTCCTACAAACTATCTATCTAACTTCTACCAAGCATAGCTTCAATAAATGTCAGTCTATAGTGACTAAATAGGATAAGACCTACAGTGAAATCACCAGTAAAGCAAAATTTTGTTTTGTTCTATTATAGAAGTTAATGAGAAATCACAGTGGAAGTTAAGTCCCTGAATCACAAATTCATGTGGGAAATGGTGGTTAGAATAGGAAGCTCCCTTCTAGCTTTCTCTTTAGTTCTTTCATCAACTACATCAAGACTTTCCTGATATCATCAATATAAGTTAATGAGGCCAATTTCATTTGCATGATGAGGAACTGGCGATGGAAATTCCCAGTTGTCCCGGAGAAGTCAGTGATCCGAGGCAAAGGTAGAAGCTTTCTTGGTTTTCTTGGTCATTTCCCAATGTATTTTAGCAGTCACCGATTCCTGTCTTTGAAAACAGAAACCTTTGCTACAATATCAGCTAGTGCTTATTGTCACCATGATCAACACCTTGGATAACCATGATTATGAATGCCTGTTTTGAACATAAAGCATTTATTTTGCAAAGTGCTACACAAGCTGACAAGTAAAACATAAATATACATATGTTATAGGGTCAGGAGGAGGGGATTCCACATCCCTCCAGGTGGGGATTCCTCGTCCCACCAGAGTCCACCACGCAGAGACAGTCTCCTATAAAAAGGTGAATTTATTGGGGAACTTGATGGTGATCTGACCGGCCAGGGACATAGTGCAAACTTGGGAGCTGACACTGTGATCCCGAGCGGCTCTCACGCTGAGTTTTTATGGGCAAAACCCATGCAATCGAACCTGGCTGCACACAGGTGGCCTATGGGATAGTCACATACCTATAGGGACCACAGCCAGCTCCAGCCACACGCAGGTAGCCAATAGGGTTACAGCCTAGTGTTTGAATTTACCTATCACCTTAGATGGAGTTGGCACACAATTTGGGCAGGTCTCCACACAAAGCAGGCCCACCCTCCGCAAACCAAGTGGATATCCCGCCTCATAAGGGGTGGCGATAAGGTTGCCCCTCCATAGAAGGGCTGTATCATTGTTGACCTTCCACAATGGGGCGGGGAAGTCTTAGGCATTCAGGATGGCACCAGTCCCTGCTCCCCTTAACACATACACAAACACACATGCATAAGCACACAGGGAAAGAAAGAATGCTTCTTCTTCTTTTTTTTTTTTTTTTTTTTTGTATCATCTAAAATGTTTTGTGCTGATCCTGGGGCTTGAACTCAGCATGGAAGCTGTCTTGAGCTTTTGTACTCAAGGACAATGTCCTAACACTTGGTCCACAGCTCCCATTGTGGCATTTTTTATTATGTTTTATTGTTGAGGTAACACATAGAGGGGTTACAGTTGCATTAGTCAGGCAGTGGGTAAATTACTTCTTGAACATTGATACCTCTTCTCATGCTTTTGTCACACTTTCCATCTCCCCACCCTCTCCCAATCATCTTGTCATTTTGGACAGATAATTGGCCAGGGACTCTGCCTGTGCTGGTTTTTAAACTCCTGAAATCCTAAGGTCTCAGCCTCCTGAGTAGCTATGGTTACAGGCACAATTCATTAGTACCCAACTTGTTGAAAATCTTTTAAGTAGTAAAACTTATTTTAGACTCATTAAAATTATAACATGAATGCATAGGAAATGCATCTCAGTACATAGGGTTTTCTTCTATTCCTGGGTAAAGTCTGAATTCTTGCAAAGTCAGTATAATTACACAGAAGGCATATATGAATGTATGAGCCTATGATTATCCATAAACATTGAGTATGTCTAAACAACACGTGCAGAGATCTTTATGTGGCAGAGTGAAGGAGGGAAATTATCTCGTACAATGAGATGGGAAGATAGGACAAGTGAATCATCAAATGGAAGAAAGGGAAAATGTTGTAGCTTAGCTCCCTTAAAGACTCAGTAACTTTTGTCGTGTGTGCTCCTGAAAGTTCAATAAAATCTACATAAACTGGATCAACTTTCTTAAGCATCACTAGTCTCACAATGATCTCATCTCATCATTTAATCTCTGTAGCCAGTTATCTTTATGTCTTCTCTCCTTGCACATTCTGGTAAACCCACATAGAAAATGAGGTAGTGGTCTGAATTTTGAAGCACTCAGACTCCAATGTAAAGGAAAAAATTGTCTCACAATATTCTTTGAATTAATTGATTATATCTAATATCTTGCCTTTTGGGCTGGGCACAATGACGGACATGTGTAATCGCAACTATACGGTCTGAGAACTGGAAGGATAACATTATAGAATAAATTATGCCCTGTAATGTTTCTTTTTGGTGACTATCAAATGTCCCCACCTGCCAAGTGACCGTGCATTAAATTCCAAATTAAATTTACTTCTATATGTTATGTTTTGGAATATGTGTTTGTTTTATGTTTAAAGTGATTGAGGAGATGGGTGGGGCTGGGAGAGTTGTGGAACATTACAAGTGGATAATGTTGATGAAGGCGCATTATATGTTTTGTACAACAATTTAAAGACAATTAAAAGGTAAGATACAATGTGAATAATGAGTTTTAGCACATGCAATTACTTAAGCACTAAATGAGAAAGCAAATATAAAGCCTTACTACTAGGGCCTGGCCTTGATCAAAGACAGTGTATGGCTATTCAACCCTTGAGGTAGAGAATATTTTAGTCATTGTAATAATATCAAGATTGCCTTCCTTGTACCAATATTATTTTTATAAAAGAATCTAACTACACAGACATGTAGATAAAGCCTGTCCTAAGCCATCTCAGTCATAAGTTATCACAGTGCTTCACAAGGGAACATAGAAGAGAAAAACACATTATTTTTGACAGTCCTGTGCCTTGAACTCAAGGCCTGGGCACTGTCCTTGGATTTCCTCAAGGCTGGAACTCTACCACTTGAGCCACAGCACCATTTCTGGCTTTTTTTCTATGTATATGGTACCTAGGAATTGAACCTGGGTCTTTGTGCATAATAGGCAAGCCACATTACCCCTCCCATATCAGTCCATATTTTAATGTGAGAAATAAAGACATACCTACCTTTTTTTTCTAGGTATGGACAAGAAGGAATATGCCTCACAAGCCATTAATCAACAAACTATATAGAACTCCAAAGAGATGAACTGAAATAGTGAAGAATTATAAGCACCCACATGTGTATACTTGTTCCAAAGTAATATTCTAAGGGCTTGTGAATGATTTATTTAGTGGGTAAAAATAAGAGGCAACAAAAGAACTGATTGTAACAATCTACAATCTTAGCAAATTCAATCATAAATGATATTCACCTACAAGGCAGATTAAAAGATACAGGGCATATTGCTATTGTAATAAGGAGAATTCTAATGGACGTATCAAAAGACATAATTGATTTTTCAGAAGGCAGAAAGCACCATCCATAAAGTTATTCAAGTAGATAAATATTCATAGATGCTCATAGTAAACATTAATGCTTAAGAACCCATGACAGATGAAAGGGAAACACAAAGTTTTAAGTTCATGATGCCTTGGGACACAGTTGTTGTTGTTGTTTTTGCTTTTTGTTTTTGCCAGTCCTGGGCCCTGAGCTCAGGGTCTGAGCACTGCCTTTGGACTTTCTCAAGGCTAGAGCTCTACCACTTGAGCCACAGCACCACTTCTGGCTTTTTTTTAATGTATGTGGTACTGAAGAATCGAGCCCGGGTCTTCGTGCATGTTAGGCAAGCACTCTACCACTAGGCCAAACTCCCAGCCTTGAGACACAGTTTTAAATTCATGAAAACTAGTGATGTCTATCTGGTCACCATGACAAACCCAGGTGCTTGAATTTTCCAGTAAGATGAACTGAAACTGAATGCCATTCTTATTTATGATCTTAGACCTACAGACATTTGGAATGAAAATGAAACTCAGAAAAAATAATCCAGATTGTTTCACAAGCAACCTTCCCCCGCCCCCCTCTAGATGTGTGGGATGAGAATGTAAAAACTATCTTGAGTGTAAGGCCTTTCCTCTGCAAAAGAGTTTCGGGACCATTAGTATCATGTCCACTGAAGTGGCAAATAAGCTGAACAGAAGAGGCCTATCTGTATGAACACAATGAATTTGTCCAGTTTGTACCTCTTCCTGGTTTCCTCAACTTAGAATAAAGATATGTCTGAATGTCCTAATGAGGATGGTGCGTGAGTCATGGGAAAGTATATCACATGGCTGTTGGTAGGGAGTGAATAAATGACCTCCAGGAAACATTTCTGCTGACTTTTCCTCCCCTCTTTCTTCCTTGTGTACACATCAAAAATGACAGAACCAGACTCCCCTATGTTATTTAAATGTTTGAATTTCTTTGCAAAAATGCAGTCACTTATTCATACTCACAATGTGACAGGCACTGTTCTCAGCACATTTCTGGCTATCTGATGCCTGGAACAACTTAACAAACTCTAATTCTGTCTTTGGAGCAAAACTATATGTTAGACTATCACCACAAGCTAGGGTGTGAACCCAGTAAGCCTGGATCTCAAACCTAGGTTTCTAACCATTTTGTTGCTGTGTTCCTGTGGGATGCTTATTTAGCAAACACATTATATAATTGGTGACAGGGCCTCTTTATAGAATATGTTAAAGGCATCTCTGGGTGTCCCATTGTATTATCTGGTTACTAGAGAAGGAAATGTCAGCAGATCACAGGGTAAATTTGACCACTGTACCTTATATGTATGTATTAAAATATCACATTGAAATTCCTTAGTACCAAAACATACAATACTTACAAATAAGTAGAAACATGTATCTAACCATGGTTAGAAGAGTTTAAAAAGGAAGGAGATGGAATTCCTAGGATCTCCAAGCAAAATAAAGGCTTAAAATATGAGAAACAAGACTACACTGGTCACCTCAACCCTAACATCCCAGGAGATTTAACGAAGGAAGAGATTGGTATACTAACTCTCCTTTTAACATTCACTGCCTCAAAACAACTTCTGTTGGTCTCTACTTTTCTGAGAAAATTATATTTCTAAAGTTCTTATAACAAATTAGCCAAATAAGCAGTTAAAAAAGAAAAAAAACTTTTCTACAAAAGACATAAGCCTTAGCTAGAGCAGCCTCTAAATTGTGTGCAGCATGCTAATTACAGAGAACCCAGGTTTTGTTAAATACAGGCTTTTAATGAAAGGAAGATAGTCATAAGACTAACTGCAGCTGTTGAAGAAAAATAAAAATAAAAAAGTTGAAATGATAGGGTAAACTAGATAAGAATGAAAGAAGTAAATCTGCTCACAGTAAGATTTGTGGATCGTTGCCAGCATGCTGAAAGAGAACAGAACTCAGCGTGGCTTTCCCTCCTCAGTCTGGAGACAGGGCTGCCATGTCACCATCCAACTCCAACTTCACCAACACACACTGGGAAGCCAAAACTATGGACAACTGAAACCTAGAAGAAAGAAACTGCCCACCTTAAAAGAAGAATGGGACAGGAAAAAATCCAGGATCCTGTGTCATAGGAAAAATCATGGAGGATTTTATTTCTAGTGTGTCCAGGTTGGATATTTAAAGGATTTGAAATGTAGAAGACTATAAATCCTACAAAAAGGAAGGAGAACAAATAAATATTTATGGGCATTACAGGAGAATTGAAAATGCTAAATTTAGTAGAGCCCTCATAAAAGTCAGTATATTATATGTGTGCTTCTATGCCTCTATCTATCTATCTATCTATCTATTTATCTATCTATCTATCTATCTATCTATCTATCTATCTATCTATCTGTGAATGACAGATAAGAAGGGACATTTCCCTGTTGGTCCATCTAAAGCATGGTCTATCTTTGTTTTTATAAGCAATATTGGGTTATATTTTAGGATTAGCAACAATTGATATTTTTATCTTGGTGGTGATAAAAACCTACTTCTCTTAACACACAACACCTCTCAGCCTTACATTCAGAATGCTATAGATGGACACACAATTGATAATTCATATTTCTTCTTGCTACAGAAGGATGACGGAGATCCAACAACATCTAATAATGTACCTATGTATATGCAATTGTTTTTTCAAGAAGATATCATTTCTATTTAAGTCACCTTTAGAGGGTTATCTATAATAGTTGTACAAAGGGGTTTTAATTCAATGTCATTTATGAGCTCAATTTATCATGATCAGTGTCCCAGCTTCCATCATTCATTCCATTTTTTTCCTTTCACCATCCTTTTTTTTAATTGTTGGGATAATATATAAAGGGGTTACAGTTACATTTGCCAGGTAGTAGGTGTATTACTTCTTATGCATTGCTCCCCCTTCTCATGCTTTTGTCCCCATTTTCCTCCCCTCACTCCTCTCAATCATCTTTTTCTCCCCCCCTCCCTTGACACCCTCTACTGTCAAAAACAGCCCATTTGTGTCACTTTTTTTTATGACCCCTTTGAATCAATATGTCTCAGTTCTCATGGAGAAGTTGATCTTTGATAAAGTAAAAACTGCATTGCTGCAGTAAACTTTCTTCATTACCTTCCAGAGAAGAACTACAGAACTCTAAATCTACATATTTTCAGTAGTCTAGAAAACATTTGAGGGGGGAAAGGGAGGAGGATTGTGATGTTTGTGCTTTACTTCTGTGGTTAACACTAAGTCTCCGTTGTTTCATCACAAAATAGGCAAAAGCTTATCTTTTTTCCATATATTTTTATTGTAATAGAAGAGTTACATTATATTCGCCATATAAAAGGTGCATTACTTCACTAACATTGATACCCTTTCTCATGTTTTGGTCCCCATTTCCTTTCCCCCATCCCCAGCAGAAACTTATCTTACTCAACCAATATGCCTGATTGACATAGAGGGCTTTGACTGAAAGCTTGTCTTCAAGTCGAATTGGGGAGGAAGGTCTAGTGTTTAGCAGGAAGCAAAATACTCTCTAGCTGCTCACATAAGTCACATCCTAGAGGTAGACTTAAATTTTCTCAGAATCTGACTGCTTACTGTTATCATTTGCCTTGAGGTTTAGGAAATATAGCAGGTACCAGGTGGATCAAACCTGTACTCCAAAGTGCTTAAAGAAGATTAGAAAAATCACACACACACACACACACACACACACACACACACACACACACACACTATGGTTCAATGATGCTTACTTGTAATCCTAGCTACACAGGAAAGAAAAGAGATTGGGGTTAGTTCAAGACATCGAGAAAGTCGGGGGGAGAGCTCATTTCAAAAAGTAACTGTAACAAGCACTTGTATGGTACCAGGACAGTTTTAATGATATGCACATGAGAAATATATTATGACTTAGTAGAAAAAGGGGGCCAGGCTGGCCTCCAACTCAAAATCTCGCTGCTTCTCATCTATCTCTGGAGAACACAGAAAGACGAACGCTCCTAAGGTCTTCTTGGGTAAATGTGAACGTTTAAATAATTTAGAAGATTGTCAGTGATGACCAATACAGGTTACAGCAAACACATGATGACTATTTTAACTGACTGGGAAGAAGGGAAAAGCCTCTGATTATCCAGTATTTTCATTGCGATGCTAAGAAACTCAATCTCCTCAAGAAACATGCTATCTCTTATGAGCATTTTAAAGAAAAGAAATAACCAGGCACTGTTATCTCACACTTATAATTCTAGCTACCTAGGAGGTTGAATTCATGGTTTAAAGCCACCCTGGGCAGGATAGTCCATGAAACTCTTATCGCCAATTTAACCATAAAATATCGGAAGTGGTGCTGTGGCTCAAAGTGGTAGAATGCTAATTTTGAGCAGAAAAGCTCAGGGACAGTGTCCAGGCTCTGGGTTCAAGTAATAGCACTGAGAAATCAATAAATAGAAATAAAGAAGGAACTTTAGCACCTGTATGTGATTTCCCTTTTATTATCTATGAGAAGAAAGTATTGAAATTCCCAGAGAATAGAAGTCTAAATCTTGTCATTTGACTATCTGGAGATGTTTCAGTAAGTGGAAATAATTATTTCTACAACTTGATTTAGCATTGAGATCTCATCTGTTTTTTTATCCATAAAATGAAACTGAGTGCCTACAGTTTGAAGCACTGTTATATCTTACTGCAACGCTATTTCAAGAGCAGAATTTTCATTATATTTTACTAAAAATCTCATGTTTGTTGGCATGGTCTTTGTTTTTTTTTTTCTTTTTTACCCCCATCACACAAGGATAATTGAACATTTTCAGCTACAGATCATGTGGCATAGTGCGATGTGATCAGAAATTAGATAATTTGTAGCTTGGTACATTCATGATTCTGGATGGTTTTGCCTACAGTCTTTTTACATGTAGTATCCATAATATATACTTCATAATAGTATATAAATTACATTATTATGCATATTTGTTGATTTACATGTGCAAGTATATTCATGAAAATATAAATATACTTATATGTGCATAGCAAAAAATTTTAGTACTCTAAAAATCATAATCATTATACTTTTGGGGATTTAGAAAATGAAACACAGTCTCAGTGAATGAAAGAAACATTTATAATACATCTGTGTCCCATTCACAGGAGGAGGTCACAATACTATATTACTATTGGTCTGGAATCCACACTTCACCCAGTGATCTCTGTTTTAGCCACTAATGTTCATCTTGATAGCCATTGGAGAGATTCTTCAGGCAACTCATATTAATTTGGATAGATACTCCATGGAAGAAGTAATTAGAAAATAAAATAATGTTTGCAGATCTCTTTAATAAATAAGTATTCTTGGGTCTAACTCCCCTGGTATGTTCACATCTATGTAACTTTTTGATGCTCCAGTTTTTTTTTCTAGTCCTGGGGCTTAAACTCAGGGCCTGAGCATTGTCCTTGGGGCTGTGTCAAGATTAGGGCTATACCACTTGAGCCACAGCACCACTTCCAGTTCCCTCTGTGTATGTGTTACTGAGGAATTGAACCCAGGACTTCGTGTAAGCTAGGCAAGCACTCTACCACTAGGCCAATGCACCAGATTTTTTTTAATATTAAGAATGAAAATAAAAAGAAATCTTGCATTGTCTAAACTGATATTTAAGTAAGTATACAATTAAAGCCTTCTTTGTTTTTTTTTTTGCTTTTTTTATGTCATGAATTTTATTATGGCCCCAAACTAACAAATTTTAGGTCCTCTTAAATAAAATTGTTTAATTTTCTTTTGAATTGCTCATTGTTAGTATATAGAAACATAATTAATTTTTGAGTACTGATTTTGGGTGCTACCATCTTGCTAAACTGATTAACAGACTGTAAATTAATAGGGTACAATACTTTGTCAACAGTGAAGAACTATGTCATCTGTCAACAGAAATAATTGTACCCCATTATTTTGAATTTGAATTTTTTTGCCAGTCCTAGGATTTGAACTCAGGACCTGAGCACTGTCCTTGGACGTTCTCAAGGCTAGAGCTCTACCACTTGAGCCACAGCACCACTTCCATGTTTTTCTATGTATGTGGTACCAAGGAATCAAACTCAGGTCTTTGTGAATGCTAGGCAAGCACTATAGGCTCTTGAATGTTTTTTTTTAATATGTTTAGAGAGAGAGGAAGAGAGAGAGAGAGAGAGAGAGAGAGAGAGAGAGAGAGAGAGAGAGAGAGAGAGAGAGAGAGAGAGAGAGAGAGAGAGAGAGAGAGAGAGAGAGAGAGAGAGAAACACCCCACAGTGGACAGAACACACAGCATAGCTTCTGTTGTTGTACCAAAGCTGAACTCAGGAAATCAGCTCCTTAGTCAGTCCTGAAGAATGGCCATACTGTCTCACAAGAAGCCAAGTTGAGTTCTAGCAATGATTGGCAAGTTATTTTTCCCCCAAAGAGAACTTGCATGGAAGTTGTTCATCATAATAAGAAAAGCTGCCAAGATCTTACCCAAATAAATACATTTGGAAACAAATCCCACCCTCAGCTTTTGTGCAAAGAATGAAAAGACATGCCGTTAGTGATGACACATTTCGGGAATAAATTTGAAGACACTCGGCTTCCTGCGATTTCACAAAGGGACCTGAGGAAAGGACAGTGTGTCTATATAGTAATTAAATTTCTGGTCGCCCTCGCCCAGGGGCACAGCTATGGAGATGTCACATCAGGGAATTTGATGGCTGCTCTCTCAAGGGAGAACTCATCCCTTTGAGGAATCTGAAGCTATGCTTAAAGAGGTCATGTGCTCCGTAGATCCTAAGAGCGATTACAGCACTGACAGGTTTCCTTGTTATTCTAAGACATGTGACACATCTCTCATTTCTTGTCACTTCAAGCCTCGTTGGATTTGCTGTATGGATGTTACTTTTCAAATGGAGTAGAGAAAGGATTTTTTAGATACTTTCAAAAAAATAAAAATAGGTGAATAAAAATCGGTACTATTTTTCTATGTCTCTGAATCTAGACATCAAGTCTTAGATAGTGTTAACACTGCCTAGAGGACAAGAGAAAGGATATTTCTGCTCAGAAAGGATATTTATTTGAGACGTTACTGCAGGGCTCTCCTATATCATACTGCCAGACTGTGATCATACAGTGTCAAAATTACCTGGTAAGTGATGTGAGGATGGAGCAAGAGATGAGAACATGAAGGCAGACCATCCAAAAGAGACTGTGCACCAGGAAGCAATAACACAGCTTTACTAGAGAAGGCAAAATGGCTGGGGGAAGGCTCTGTGCTTGTTCCTGATACACTGAATTCAGTTGGCACAGATCTTCAATTTGGAATTTTTTATTCAGGTAGGCAAGATGCACAGGGTTAGGTGGGCAAGGTAGAAGGTCGGACATAGAAACTTTCCAGTTTCTTTTCTTTATGTAATTGGACAAGAAACACTCCACAGGAGACTTATTCCCAGTGACCTGAAACAACACTTCGTGGAATCACACAGAGAAACGATCTACAGAGACACTGAGAATGGGCCCTCCGGAAAATTGACTTCCAGCTATTTTCTACTTTGCTCCTCTCATTTACTAAAAGATGATTTAAACTGTAGTTTCTTAAAAAGTTCTTATAAATACAAATCTAAGCATGCTTTCCTCATTTCTTGACGCAGAGTGCAGCATAGAATAAACTCAACTATCAATTACGGAGTGCTTCCTTATCATTAAGTTCCTATTACATTCCATTAGCTCCTTCTCTTCTTCATGCGTAGTTGGTAGTAATTTATTTTTACAAAAGATAAATGTCCATGCAACCAAGAACTTACAACCTCTGCAGAATATGTTCTTTCTAAGATTTGAAAAAAAGTTTACAGCACAAGCGTGGATGTTTTCCTTAGTATCCATCTTTATAACTCATGGTTATAATATTGATAGAAATGCAAGCAAAACTGGTACTAATATAAACATTATAACAGAGAGCACACAAGGGGAAAACCCAGATTAACTAATTCTGTATTGTTGAGATACAACTAAGACAGATTTATTATAGTATTCCTAAAGAAAAAGTCAGGGCTGATTGCACTTTTGGGAGTTATTTTTCAGCAGGGGATGTGTCAATCTGGAGATAATTTCATGTTTATTTCTATCAAATATAAATGTTATACGTGACAAGATTATAAATGCTGTAAATTTATTTTATTACTGTATTCATCTTAACCATTTCAAATTCTTATTATTTTCTCTTTACCTTTTTCTCTTCTGCTAACTCTCTAACACAGGTACAAAAATATCTTATGGATTGATTCAAGTTTTCATTCAATTATGCTTTTATTTTTTCCTTTATATAAGTAGGGATATCCTCGGTCATTAGGAGAATAAGTGAAATACATCAAGTCCTTCAAAACACAAGATTAAATTGCCACACAATTTTCAGTTAAACCAAAAATTGCTATTGCCTTGTATCTTTATTTCCATTCAATACTAATATAATTTGAATGAACTATAACTTTTATTTATGTGTCTTACCTGTCAAGTCCTTCTCTCCTTTGGAATTAGACTAGAATAAAATAAGCTAATAATAAAATGTTTGCTACACAAGTAGATCTTTAAATCTGTGTGTTGAAACAAGCTCATGTGTTTCTTGTTGGGCAACCTTAAGAAATAAAAGGAATGTGATGTAAATGTAGAAAATAATAAGCACCACTCATGTTTTAACAATTCTCTATCTATCCATCTATCCAGCAATCTATCCTCATGACTATATTTTCTGAGAAATATGCTATTTAACATATATGCTACAGAAGTATAGACTTATATAACAAGAAGAAAGGTAAAATATTGCCATTAGGCAAAACAAATATTTGAGTTTGTTGAAATATAGTGCTAAAATAATGACAGCTTCTGATTATGAAGAGCATGATGATCTCTACATTTGTAATTAAGCTGTCTGAAACACACAAGCGCGCGTGCACACACACACACACACACACACACACACACACACACACACACACACACATACACGTCATCCCAAACCAGGCACTGGTCACTCACAGATACTTGAGTCATGGCTTAGAACTGAATGCGTGGGCTGACCTCTACTCTTACCACTAGAGGGAGGTGTTAAGCTCAATTCAGTCTCCAGGACAGGGCCATTGGTTTTTCAGGCATTCTGGTTTAGTGTACAGAAGTCTTTGGGCCCAGACAGGGCACAAGCAGTATGACGATTCTGTTTTTAAGAATGTGTTCTCTTCTTTTACTTTCTAGATGAGAAAATATTGTCTTCACAAATTCTCAGAGACTTTCTCCATCACTCCTCATTCTTTTGTCATCCTTTTACTACTTGGACAATTTTCCTCACATTTACCAGGTCCAGTTACATCAGTCTAGTTGGCTATATCCATAATGGTGAAAAACATTACCACAGTGACATCTTTCCATTCTATTTGTCGAGAAGTGTGATAAAGTATACAAAATAGTTGCTTATGTTACTTTATTTCAAAAGGTCTAAACATTCTATGATATAAGCAGCATTAGTCCAATTTTATAGATATCAGGTTATGAAGCTTGGTTTTATATCTTGCTAATTCCAAAGTCCATGTTGTTGCTGATTCTATTTTTAATGTTTCCTGAAATGTTACTATATATTCCCAAATGATGACCCTCTACATAACACTCTTCATTTATTGATGTTGGGGTTCTATTCACTGTGAAACCCAATTTAAATTTGTATCCTAGATAAGCAAGATTCCGCTGATGTGGTCTGAGGTATGATCAACAGGCAAAAATTACACATAATTAAGGTGTACCACACGATGTTACTCCTTATTTGACAATTATCATTTGTGTGTCTGGAATGTGTCTAAGCATTTGTATGTGGAAAGCACTGAAGCTTTATTTATTTAACAGATTTCAAGGAAGAAACAGATTATTATGAATCCTGGGTACTGTGTAGTATATTAGGACTTCAGCATTTATTCATCAT
Source organism: Megascapheus bottae (assembly GCF_031878675.1). Lineage (NCBI taxonomy): Eukaryota > Metazoa > Chordata > Mammalia > Rodentia > Geomyidae > Megascapheus > Megascapheus bottae. The sequence continues at coordinate 14,803,141 of NC_143532.1, read as the reverse complement.
ATTTCTAAAACTATATGTTCATTGACAAATACCAACATTTTACACCTACTCCCATATCCTGGCAACTACCATTCTACATTCTCTTTTCTTCCCCTTGAAGTTCAACTACTTTTTTTTTTTTGGCTGGGCAATATGTCTCAAATTTCATTCTAATCTACAATTATCAACACAAATAATTCATGTGTTACAGAAAGGTAAGGTCAAAATTCGACTAAATGAACGCCAGGAAGAAGGTACTTGAAAAAGGGGGTTATGGGGTCATGGAGACAGAGGCAGATGAATAAAGAGGAGAAGGAAGGAAATAAAGTCAAGAACTCAATGTGTATACTGTAAAATGAAGTGAGAGAGGGGCAGGTTGGGAGAGACGGGGGGATATTGAAAGGGATGACATTGATTAAGGTGAGCTATATGTGTTCATACGCTGTTTTCTAACATATCAACTTCTTTGTACAGCTACTGATAGTGCAAATATCCTTAAAAAATACGTGAATGAATCACTAGGATGAAGGAGGAAGCTCAGGAAATAGATAGTTTGACTGGCTAGAGCTACTAGAAACAGTTTTCTTGATGGATGATTCGAAATCAACAATAGAACAAGAATCAACTGTGTACAGAGATAATAAGATGGCACGGCTGCAAGAGTTGGTTCTCAGGACAAGGGCTGTGAGGCCGACTCTGGGTTTGTGTGGAAAGCTGTGAGCTTTCAGTTTCTGTCCTTTTTTTTTTCTGCAAAAAATCATCTTTATCATACAATTTAAGGAATACACCAGTAGATAAATCCTTTGTTTACTTGCAACGAAGTTATTTTTTTACTCATGCTTTTCCTTTCTTTTTATTTTATTTTTTATTTTTTATTTTTTTTACTTTTATTTTTTATTGTAATTAGTAAAAGGGCTACATGATATTTGCCAGATAGAAGGTGCATTAATTCACATACATTGATACCCTTTCACATGTCTTGGTACCCACTACCCCCACACACACCCGTCTTGGTTTTCCCCCCTTCCCTATCAAATTTCAAATAACCAAATACAAATAAATTGAATATATCAGATAACAAAGGGAGATACTATTACAATATGAGATAACCAAGGGACAGCAAAGGAGAAGAGAGACAACATAGTACATTAAGGACAACAATCATTCGTTATTTGGTTTTTGTTTCAATATCCTGGAGGTCCTTTCAATTAGCTTCATATCATATGGCCTTATGTATCAAGATTTTGCTCTATTGCAGATCTCTGCTAGTAGAGCCCAAGGTTTCTACTGATTATGACGAATGAGGGAAACCATTGAACCTAAGTTCCTTTGAGTCTGGCTTACTTCACTTAATATGATTTTTTCTAAGTCTTTCCATTTCCTAACAAATGGGGCGATGTCATTCTTTCTGACAGCAGCATAGAATTCCATTGTGTACAAATACCACATCTTGTTGATCCACTCATCAACTGAGGGACATCTAGGTTGGTTCCATATCTTTGCTATGGTAAATAGTGCTGCAATGAACATTGTTGTGCTGGTGGATTTAGTATGTCCTTGTTTCTGGATGGTTGGATAAATGCCAAGTAGTGGAATTGCTGGGTCATAGGGGAGTTCTATGTTTAGCCTTTTGAGGCACTGCCATACTGCTTTCCATAGCGGTTGAAAAGTTCAACTACTTTTAAACTCCATTCACAAGGGAAATCATGCGAGATTTGTCTTCCTGCATCTGACTCATCACCCACATATCATGATTGAAATACACACTCATTGCTGCCAGAGGAAGGACTCCCTTGTTTATTAGGGCAGATATTCAATTTATTCTATGCAAATAGTATTAATTTACTAGTTCTAGACTATTAATATATTACTAATTCATTGTAAATTAATAACCCATTCATGACTGCTATATTGAGGTATGTTAATCCATATGTTTAGATAGTTTGAATGGATTCATATTTAAATACAATCATGTAACTTTTATGGATTCACGCATGGGAGGACATCAGCTTGTTAATGTATATTGGCTGCCCTGAATAACATTGCAACGAAGCATAGGACTTCCTAGATTAGCTAGTTCTAGGGTTGAAGGTTGACTTCATTTTCATATCTACCTTTTTGCGCCTGTGCACATGACATTGCATTTGTTCTTCATGAACATGAGAGCTCTTACTTACAGACACAGAATTGTCCTTTCTAAATGGTTTGCCCCTAAAAGATTCCCCTATCGTGTATTTACATTGTTGTGTCAATGCCTGAGTCACACTTGGCTTGTTTGGTGTGTGGCCTGGTTTGCAATCTGAGAAAAGAAGATATCCTTTTAAACTCCTCCACTCTCTCTTGAGATCTCCTTTGGTGGTTAATGTATTTCTTTCCGCTAAAAATATAAACACAGAAATAAATGAGCCTATTATCTCATAATTGTCATTTCCCAGGGTTGCTTTTTGGTGCCTAATAGGGAATTTTTAGCTCTAAGAGAGGTCTAAATTAGTTCTGCTGCCCAATGTGAGTCATATGCTTTTCTAAATATCCCTTTCTGTGGTTGATTGTCTCTCAGTTACTCTAAGGTGTGTGGTATGTTCATACACAGCTTTGTTTGCAATAACTTCTTCTTGAAGGGCATTTTTTTTTCAAATTAAGCCTTCAAAGCAAAATAAAACCTGAAAAGATAGCTAAGTATTAGAAAATATTACAAGTATAGTTATATTGTCTTGGGTATAAAATGTTTTTTAAACTAGGCATACTTTATTTAGCTAAGCTTATCCCCCCCTTTTGTCTAAGAGGAATAAATTCAATGATCACCTTGTGTCTTCCCATTTGCTGAGAGTGAACTTCTCGTGGTTTGCCAGTCATGTATACAAACAGATGAGCCAAATTTAATATAGCCTGCCAAGTGCCAAGTACCATGTTGTTACACAAAACTAGGCAACTGCAGGGTATTGGTAATTTGTGCCTGTAATCCTATCTATTCAGGAAGCTGAGATGGAAAGATGGTGGGTCAAAGCCAACTTGGGCAAAGAACTGCGTTAAGTCTTGTTTCAACTTAGCCAGCAACAAATGGATCTGTGGCTCAAGTAGCAGAACAATGACCTTGAGCAAAAGTCTAAAGGAATCTAGCAAATAGTGACCAGATCTTGAGTTCAAATCCTGGTACCAGGAAAACAGATAAACAAACAATAACACATTGTGAAATTTAATGCAATTAAACATGCTTGGTAAGTATAACAAGTAGGGCTACAATAAGTAGGACTCTAAAATATGAAAACAAGATATTTTGTTGCTGTTGATGATGTTGCTGTTTTTAACTTACTGTATCAAGTTCCCTTTCCTCCAATCCCTTACTTTGAAGTCACTGTTTTTTATTCTGGTACCCTGTTCAGAGGGATTGCAGTTACATTTGTACGGTTGTGAGTACATGACTTCTTGAACATTCTTACCCCTTCACATGTTTTTCTCCCACTTTCTCTCCCCCTACTCCCTCCCAAGGTATAAAATTCATTTCCAACATATTGTTTTATGAATATCACTGTTACATTGATTCACCCTTTGGTCCTTTGTCTCATCATCTTGTTTTCCCCCTTCCCTTCCCTGATTCAAATAAACAAATAAGTATATGTACAATACACAGGTATCAGCAGTCACCCTTTGTATGGCTTTAAAAAAGCTATAACACCCATCCTATCTGTCATCCTGCTGATGACCCAATGGTAAGCTTTGCACCTGACCCCAAAACCACCACGTTCAAATGTCTGCTGAATGGGTAAAATTGGAATTGGGTTTAATTATTTCCTCTTTAGGATGATTAAGTGTAAGCCAGTTATACCATTGTCAGAAAAGTCTCAATGCTGTTTAATTTCTGATATATATGGTAAATAGGGTATTTGTATTCAGCTGATGTTTGGACTAACTTGCTGTCTCTACATATGAGACCTGTGTGGCCAAACTCCCCTCAAAACTGAACAGCATTGATTTTTTTCCTCCTTCTCTTTAACAAAAGGTAGTAACAAATATGTAAGCTTGCCTTCTTTGGTGGAATGTTTGTATGCAAGAGATACCACTTCTGATGTCTTCTAAACACACATTCTTCAGCTCATTAGCTATACATTTAAGCACTTTACAGATTCTATTTTTCTACTAATTGACCTTCTGACTAAAGCAATTTGTGATCAGTAAAATAATGGTGTCAATTTAATCTTTTCAAAAAAACTGATCAAAGCAAATTTTCAGTGAAAAGCTATCCAATTCACTTTAGGGAGCTAGCAAAATGCTAACACTAAAGCAAAAGGCTAAATAAAACATAGTAAAAACCCACAGAAAAGAGTTATAGGAAAGTCTCCTTTGTGAAAACCAATATATTATTCATATAAAGAAAGTATTTAAAATCCATCTCATGTGTTGTCCCATGATCATCTATTCAGTGATTCTGCTCTCATAATATGGCATCAGCCAGACTCATCAGCAAGAAGATTTCACATTCATTTAGCTAGAAACATATGAAGAAAAGAAATACATGAAGAAAAGAAACTTGCATGGTTAACTAAGCCAATGGTTTGGGTTTTTCATGATAGCTTTTTTTGTCTTCTATAAAATAACTGATATCTTTATTCTTAATAGTAAACACTATAGACATTCAGTTCAAGAAGAACCTAGATGAGTTTGTGCCCATATAATTTTAACACAATTCTGCCAAATTGGAGCAATATCATATGAAATAGAATAACTAAATGAAGAATAATGGAGTAATTTGAAAAACTCAGTGTTACATAGTTTATTAAGATATGCTATTTAATGTGTATTTGTGTACGTTATGATATCTTCCCCCCCACCTCTCTGTTTTTCCATGCAAAGGCACAGAAAGTGATGAACACTAGAAAGAGAGTCCTCACTAAACATTGATGGTAGCATTAACATTTTATTCATTAAGCCACTCAATTTTGGCAGCCCAAGCAGAAAAATACAACTACCCATTAATCCATTGCCTTTCAGAATCTTTACTCACCTATTAAAAACAAGATATGAGTGCCTTGTTCATAATACCAGAATAGTTGTACACTTTTCTAAAAGGAGAGCATTTTCATTTCCAACGGGAACTGTGACTCTGGTCTATGTTGATAGGAAGGAAGGAGGGAAGGAAGGAAGGAAAAATTGAAGGAAGGAAGGTAAAAGAAAAGCAGAAAGGGAGGAATAGAGTTTTCCCAATAAGAAAGTCATAAACAATCTAAAAGACTATTTAATTTGTGCATTCAAGAGTTTAAAATGAAGACTGGATAAATAATTCCATTTCAGTGAGATATTCAAATGAAATACATGAAAATATAACATTATATATAGAAACATTGGAAAACATTTGTAAGAATTTTGTAATCTCATTAGCCATTCTGTTTATTTAAAGACTTCAAAGTACATATGTTCAAGACTTAGTTGCCTAATATAAACCTAGATATGTGACACTTATGTATGAAAATAGTTGGAACAGAACCACAAAATTAGTAACAGGATTCCTTAGTGATAGGGAAATTATTACCTTTTTTGCATAATTCTAAAATTTCTACCATGAAAGTGCACATATTTTATTTTATGAAACTTAAATAAAAGCCAAACTAACTTGTAGAGTCATAAAATAATATATCTTACAGACAGTATAAAAACAAAATCCCAAGTGAAAGTTCCATTGTTGTTTTTATTCCATAAAACTCATCTCTCATCTTTGAAAACCTTTGTGACAGCTTCATTGGAAATGTTAAAAAATGAAAAGACATAAAATAGTAAAAAAATAAATAACAGAATTTTTTTAACCTCGAAGTATGCCTACCTCTGATTAATATTTATTTTACCTCTATATAATTTTTTCACCTCTACCTATTACTGTCAATCTTATCAAAGAATAAAATATAAGACACCTTTGGGCACATTCTTAGGCATCTCATTATTCATTCTCAAAGGATAGTTCTATTTATAAAAAGTTGTTCATCTGATAAACTCTCATGTGTTCAACATATCCAGTACATTCAAAGCTTAAAATGATCATTGCTGTTTGAGTCAGATGCTTGCAACCACCCAAAGAATTAATATAGGATTTTATTGATGTAATTGTATAAATCTTCCATCACAAGACTCCTTGTCCTCTGAATTTACTTTTCAACCAACAGAAGCAAATATTTAGAAACCTTGTTTGTTGTTGTTTTGTGTACATTTATTACTATCTCTAGAGGAGCAAAATTTAAGTGGAAGTATTGCCCACCAGATTTCAGCAATGTAACTCTGAACTCCTACATAAATATGTTTTGCAGTAGACTTACAAATCCTTAATACTGAATGCAGGGGAAATTAGTGATCTTCAGTGGACTAAGCTATAGTGCTCTGTCTGGTGTAGTTACTTAGGTCTAATTATCATCTGTCTAGTTCTCTAGTGTCCTGAGGTTCTTTTTCTTTCCATTCTTGTTGAAGTGTCCGAGCAATTAGCCTAGCACTTCCTGGCTCTGTGATATCCTCCTTATTCTCGCACAACAAGAATACTCACTCAGGAGCGTGGACAGGAGCTAATTTGGAATTGACCCCATTAAAATCGAATCAGAGGCTGCCATGTGAGTCTCAAAGATGAAGAGTGTTCAGACATTAATCTGCATTCATGCCCAAGATGCCAGTTGAAAATCTCACCATGGGTAAGTAACTTGAAATATATATATATATATATATATATATATATATACGCACACACACACACATATATATGTATGTTACACATATGAAAATGCTTATGCAAGAATTTCTTTAGGAATAAAGCTAGTTTTTTATACTATTAATAAAGCAATAGCACGACTACATTCAGTCTGCAACTTCCTGACTTTTCAAAGCGACAAGAGAGCTGGACTTGAGGCTGTTACTCTATAGTCTTTCTGCTTCTTTATATTCACCAACATTTCCTCCACAGACTTCCTTCCCTGATATATCCAGGATTGAAGAAGGTCTGTTATCTTCAGAATAAATAAAGGATTGGTTTAGAATTCTAAAAATCCTACATGGCTTATATTTAGCCCAAAGGGCTTGCTTGAAGCCACAAAATCTGATTGTACACCTTATATCAGTGTCACCATGGTTTGAGACCTTGCAAGTCTCAGTTTTCTCACCTGCAAAATAGGACCAGCATCACCAGACTCTCGGGATGTTTCTGAATCGCAAACTAAATTAGTGCAAAGGCTGTATTGGGGACTCAATAAATCCTCCCGCAACCTAACTCGACTTGCTATTAACCTATGTGCTCCCCAAATCATCACTGCAGTCATCAAGAGTCAAAAAAATATTGGAGAGCCTCTCCAGTATATAGTGTATATGCAAGGAAGAGTTCATTTACAGATCTCAATTTAATAGAAAAAATTTCAATGCTTGCCAAGCAGAATGTTTGCAAATAGTGAGAAGTGTTTGCTATGCTGTCTTTCCTTTTCCAGCTCTCCCTTGAATGATCATCACGAGCTTATGAGTCCTAATTACTGTGGGTAGAGAGAAGAAAGTCTCCATTCTGCCATTGATTAGAAATAAGATTCAATTACCCAATGAAGGTTTATAAAACTGTGCATTTCTTTCTAGCTGGCTTCTCCCCACCCCAGCAATTTCTCCTCAACTGACAAGCACAGTTTAGGAATATGCCAACATTTTATGTGAATGGAAGCTGAACATCATTTCTAGCCAGTGTGTAAAAGGGCTGGAAGGGAAACACAGTTTTTATGAAAGGAAATGAGTTTTCAGGTGAAAGATGGAAATTCCAGTGTGACAGGGGGACAATTTCTTGCCTTCACTGAAGGCACAGAGCACCGATTCCTTCTGAGAAGCAGGTGACCCCACGCTGATGGATAATATGAAAGTGATCACCTTCCTCCCGCGTGGAATGGACCCTTCATTTTGAAACTGGGCTGAGGCACGGAATTAGTTCTGCTAAGTGACTCTGAAGAGACCCATTTGTTTGGCACTCTGTGTAATTTTCCAGGAAAGGACGCATCCGCAGCAGAAAGGAGAATCAAATGAGGTCATTTGTGAATGAGCAAGGGGAGAAACTGCCTGTGCCTCCTCTGTGTTTTATTCCATTGGTTCTGCACTGACCTCTGCCTACAAAGACTGATGGAACCTTCATTTTCCCCTTCTCTGAATGGTCCAGCTAGCTCCCTGGTGCCCTCATCTTTATTTCTCTGCTTCTGGGGCCATCATCACCCTTAACCCTTGATGTGATAAGACAATTTTCACCTGCCCAGTCTACATAAGTAGAAGTTGATTATCTTCTAGCATCCCTGTAGAGTCAAAAATCACATCTCTAATGTGTTTTTGATCTTGAACATGGTATCCCACACCTGTAGAAATGGTGGGGTTGCAGGAATGTCCTAAGCAAACTGTATTGGGTCCCTAAATATAAAAACCCAATAAAGTAACAAAGCATTGCCTTTTTCTTACAAGTTTTCTCTCCCACCTAAGTAGGTTGACAGACTGAGACACAAATTATAGCCAGGTCCTGATGAATGAATTATAGCCAGGTCCTGTGTCCAATGAATCTGATTTAGCAAAAAAAAAATGTGCCAGCATTATGGAGATGATCAACTCAATTTGAAGGGTGTAGTCTATATTTTCCTCCTGCCAATTTAGGAAGAATTTGTGGACAGTGAACTCCTTATTTATCTCAGTTTTCCCAGGTTTTCAGCAGAGGGTTAGTATTTGGTAAGCCCTCCAAAGTTTGAATTGGATGGAATTAGGTAACTCATGGTGATAGGTGGGGCTGGGAGAGATGAGGGTTAGTGATGAATGAAGTGATGTTGATCAAGATGTATTGCACTCATAAAGTCATATATTGAATTTTAACACTCTGTAAAACTACTTCAAGAGAATATGTTTAAAAGGTAAAATAAATTAGATATCTTAAGCAGAATATTACTTTTTTCAAAATAGCAATAAATTAAAGATAAATCATTACTCACCTATATTTCATCATGCATTAAAGTCTTTAGACTTTCCCACGTCACATTTGATCTTCTTTCCCCCCCCCCATCTATTGTATATGTTGCTTTTCAGCTTACAACATATGTTTTTGGTCATTAGGTCTCACTAACATTCTGAGCAATTTAAAAAGTTTTTTTTTAATTGAAAAATTTTGAGATTGAATTTGTAACTTCCTTATAGTTTTCTTCAACATTAACCAGAAGCCAACATGCTTGCACAATTTAGATTTTATTATAAAAATTGTTTCCTTCCTTCCTGTGACATTTGATCTGTTGTTCAACATTTGCTGGGCCATGTGGCTTCCATAAATAAATTGTCAAGCATTTGAGAATTAAGAATACCCCTGGGATGAGGACTGTCAGTATGAATTCTTGTGCAGAGTATGTGGAGTTCACCTTATCTGCATGAAAAGGCAAGACAGACACAGAAAAGAGGCTGATGTATGAGATGACATTTGTAGGAATCCAAGTCAGTAAAAAGGTTCAGAAAGATTAATATCATCTCTCAGGGGATGGGAGGGAGCCTTTCTCATCTATACCATTAGAGATAACATTAGCTTTGGGGAGAAAAATGTAAAAGTTAAACATCATAATCCCAATATAATCATTCATTCCTTCACTCAGAAGTGTCAGCATTCAGAATATGCCAGGCTTGGAACAACACATAAATAGAGATAAACCAAAACCAAGTCCAGAACCTGCTCCTGTGTACGTTTGTAGAATAGTTGATATCAACTCAATTAAGCAGATACTGTATAATTATAACTCAAGACATGCTGGGAAGAAAAGTAAGATTTTCTGCAAAGGCTGACTGGGATGAGATACCACAGCAGATCCTTTTGCTTCCAAACAAATTGGTGAAATATGCAAAGTGATTAGGAGCTTTGTAGATGAAATCAAGTGTCACCAAAGACACTGTCAAGGACTAAGGCCTCCTAAGGGCAACATGTGCCAGAGATTGAAAAAAAAATATTAAGCAAACCATGAAACATGTATTATTAAAGGCCTGGACTGATGCTAATTAAGGGCTTAATGCTAACCACTGAACCCCATGTCACCATGCTCGGTATTTTTCTTCTTATATAAAGTTCTTGTTTTAAAAAGAATCTCCATTACCAACTCCTCTTCTACTTTTGTTGTTGTTTTTGTCAGTCATGGTACTTGAACTCTGGGCCTGGGTGCTGTCCCTGGGCTCTTCAGCTCAAGGTTAGCACTCTACCACTTGAGCCACAGCACCATTTCCTTTCTCCTTTCCTAGTACACTCATATGCTAATCCGTTTTAGATAGCCATAGGGATGTATTTCTTCAGTCATAATTAACCTGATTACTTCCTTTGTCGTTAACGACCAATTACCATCCCAGGCTTTCCATCTAGAACCTTGATCTCCAGGGATATTATTGGTGCATGCTTTCCATGGTAGGATATTTCAGTTCTTTCAAAATCTGAAGATTTGGGGAGGATATTTACCATGCTCAACCCAGTGGACTGCCATCTATTTGGACTATACTAAACGCACAAGAAGTGGGTTTTATCACCTGGATCTTCCTACCTGAATTATCCTCCTCTTCCTCTACCGCTTGATTCAATAATAAATTTGGCCCATGTGAGTGTGTCGTCTGTCTTCCTCTATCATCCCTTTTTCCCTTACATTTCTTTCTCTGCGTATCTGGAAAGCTCCCATTGCTACACTGAGAGAGCAACAGCAAATTTGCTTAAATATTTTCTTTTCTTAATGGGTAAAGAATACCCACAGGCACAGAAGATTGGCAAGATATCTGAAAGTTTGGGACTCTAAAGGAGAATTAGGACAGGGTGGGGGATATTGAATGGATTTGAATGCAGGACAACACAAAACCTGTTCTAAAGCCATCAGATTTAATTCGCCCATAACTCTAAGACAGTCTTTGATACCCACATGTTCAATAATTGGCTTTTGTTCTCATCCCTACTGATGCCTCCTGGACTCACACTGTTTCAATGCTGCCCTTTGCAAGAGAAATTAGTCCTAAGTCCATCAGCTCAATTTCATTCCTTGTATTGTTGCACAGTCAATAATTGGCATAATTTTATCTTGTACACAGACAGGTAAATCATATTCAAAAATATACCTTAAACCATTGTGCTACAATTCTCTGTCTTACTTGTTTCCCTCTTCACTTACAACTTTCCCTATAATCACACTTGATGTGACAAATTGTGTGACCAGATCCTAAGATATTAATGTATAGAGACTACAAGGTTGGTTGGTCTAAATTAAATTGGCTATAACTAGATTCTTAGCAAGGTTTTATGATATTATAAATCCTCTTAAAGATACTTGTAATAATAGGGTGTGAAATTTAACCATGAACTAACCCACTGTCAGTTTCTCCAAGCTCATTGATTAGTTTGCATCTCTCTGAAAGAATCTGGAGTTATAATGTTTCTGCTTTATCCCCTGTTCCACAGACCAATCTCTCTAACCCTTTGAGACTTTTGCTAAAAGCCCAACACACCATCTTCCAGGAGCATTATTATAGGGACTCCGTAACATGAACTGAATAAAAATGGACACATTACACGGCCTTGGTTCCTCCAACAGTGATTGGAAATAGATCGAAAAAGCTGCAGCACTAACTCAGCCAGCCATTCCATCATCAGCTTGTCTCAGGGTAGTAATAAACTTCTTGGTCTGCTAAATTTATGGAGTGGAAGTGCAAGCACAGTCTCCCAGTGATACCCATGGCTTTGATCAGGTCAGTCACGGTGGTCTGAGGTCTACATGCTGACCATAATAAGCACCATGTGGACTTTTCACCAATGGGCTGTCACTCGTGATTACTTCCACAGTAGCTCCTTAGCTGGGAAGACGTGCCAGACTGCCTTAAAGAAGGGCTTCTGGAGGGGTTTGCCTGAGAATACTTCCCTCATTGGTACAGAAAATTAAAGTCTTACATTCCATATATCCTCCTGTGTCCGCGTCATTCACAATTCACACAACAAGCATCCATGAAAGAGTTAAACTGGGGTAACCATGCATCACTCCACCTCTAACCAAGTTAAAACTTTTACCTTGCAAAGAAAATGGTGTTTTACGATATAGTAGGGAATGTTAACCTTAAATTTGGGGATTTGTGAAAGAAATATGTTATACTCAATCTGCATTGCAGGTAATAGCATAGTTGAGCGAATAACTAATTGCAAAAGCATATTGTACAAGCCCTGGAGAGTTATAGTCACTATTCTTAAAGCTTTGGAGATCTGGTCAATATTCGTTATTGCTTCCTTCTTCCTTGCCTATGTGGTTCTTCAGTTGCTCACTCTGTTGCTGCTGAGAAGCATTGTTCAGTACCTGTTAATGGATCTCTGCCTGCAAACTACCTTCTTACTTTCTTCAGTGCAGACAATGTGTTTGGTACGGATTGAATTCACATCTTTCTCTGACACTCAGGACCCTTACGTCTTGCAGTTACATGGCTGGACCTATTATGAGTCTCAGAACACAACTGAGGAGTAAAAGCTGTTATGAGAAAGGACATTATGAAGAAAAATACTTTCAAACTCCAGAGAGATACATAGTATCTCTGAACAATGTCTAAAAACCATCAATTATTAAAAATATTATTTACTTATCCCCTCATTTCTTGCAATATTTATTTCTTCCTTCTACAGGTAATGTCAAGAAACAAAATGAACATTCCAGATTGGGTATTGAACTCAAGAGCTCTTTCAAAGTAACTTCTATCTTCATAATTGGTCATCTGGCTTCGTAGCTTCCACATGTGGTATGAAGAAACAAACTAAATATTCCTTTAAAAATTGAGAATGGTGTGTGTAAACTATTTTTGTGAATGTTTAAAAGGAATTTCCTCCTTTACACCACGATAGCCTTTGGAAACCTTTGCTAGACAGCATGTTGTGTATGAAGATACTGAACTGTATATAGTAGAAAGTGATGCTTTTAAATAGTTAATTTATAATGAATACTTCATGCACAAACACTATACATGTAGATCAGAGAGCTGACTGGGATGACAGTTGCGTGCTGGAGAAAAAAAATCTTGCTCACAGCTACGTGTTGAGTGAAAGCCAAGTGTAATAAAGTACATCTGGTGTGCTTTCCAGCAAGATCTAAGAAATTAATTTCTCTGTAAACTAGACTCAATTTTTGTTGAACCCCTTTCTGTAAGTCAGTTAAGATTGATCATTCGAAGCTTTTCCTCATGACATTTAACAGCCAGTTGCTTGGTTAGGGTATGTAGAATTACAGTACAGTGCCTCTTTAATAAGGGTTTACTCAGTGTCTACTCATTAATACCAGTACCAGATCCAGTGCTTGCTGTAGACTAAGGTGGTTTGACACACCAACCTGGAACATTTGTACATATAAAGATAGCTATGCATAACTGCTAAATATGAAACAGCCATGGGCAATTAATCTACCAGGTGCATCTTCGTACCACTGTAGAACACAAAATGGAAACCACTTTGTATTCATTCCACATTGGTGTATGGGGCTATGGCTTATATATCTTGGATCAGAGATTGTCAAAGGGCAACATCCATGCTACAACACCAAGTCTTCATGGAAACTTGTTAGAAATTCAGATCCCCTTGCCAGTCCTACTGCATCAGACCTTTAGAAATGGACTACAATGATCTCACTTAATAGATACTTCTGTTTGTTTTGATGAACACACACATTTGGCAATAGTGATCTACATTTAGATAGTTCCTTCTCTATGGGAGTGTCATCATTCTTGTCATTTCCGCTCTTTGCTTCTCATTTCTCAAATGGTTAAATTAGAGATGGCCTAACTCACATCTAAGAATTACTAGGAAACCAAATGTTAGAAATATGATGATCAGATAGTCTTAGCTTCAGCATATGAATTTTCTTCTTATTTTCCCAAGTATTAGAACTAATATCATTTTAACAGTATATTTCCCAAGTTCTCAAGTTTTTCTAAGTGTTTTTATTAGCTTCATCTCTCAAAAAATGAGTGGATGAAGTGCTAAAATTCTGGGGGATTTGGTGAACTGCATTACCAGAAGTAATGTGCATGTCATTCTTACACCAAATCCCAGCTGGGATTGTATTAGTTACAAGTGATAATATCATCCATTCAAAGGTGGGCTAACGACTTAAAGAGAGAATTCTCTGAAGATGAAATAAGAATGGCCTATAGACACATGAAGAAATGTCTCACATCTCTGGCAATAAAAGTGATGCAAATCAAAACAACTTTGAATTTCACTTCATTCCAGTTAGAATGGACATTATCAAGAAATCTACTAATAGATGCTGGCTGGGATGTGGTTAGGAGGGATCGCTATTACACTGTTGGTGGGAGTGTAAACTCTGGAAAGCAGGCAGTATGGCGATTCCTCAAAAGACTAAACATAGAGCTCCCCTAAGACCCATCAATGCCACTAATTGGCATTTACCCAGTCATCCAGAAACAAAGTCACTAGCAGAACGATGTTCATTACAGGAATATTTACCATAGCAAAGATATGGAACCAACCCAGATGCCCTTCAGTAGATGATTGGATCAAAATGTGATATTTGTACACAATGGAATTCTATGCTGCCATCAGAAAGAATGACATTGCCCCATTTGTAGGGAAATGGAAAGTCTTGGAAAAAATCATATTAAGTGAAGTAAGCCAGACCCAAAGGAATATAGGCTCAATGGTTTCCCTTATTTGTAATAATTAGTACACATCTAGGACTCTCATAGCAGAGGATTACAATAGCTTAAAACCTAGGTACATAAGGTCATATAGTATGAGGCTAAATGAAAGGATCTCTAGGATATGGAAATGAGAGCTTTATCTTGTGTGATTGTTATACTTAATGTACTGTGTTATTTCTCTTCCTCTTTGTTGACCTTTGGTTAATCTCATGTTGTTACAGTATCTGACTTTGTTATCTAGTATATTGTATACACATGTATTTGCTTATTTGAGATAGGAAAGGGAAGGGGAGAAAATAAGATGATTGGGATCATGTGGGAAGGAGGGAAATGGGGACAAAAGCATGAAAGGGAGTATCAATGTGTGAGAAATAATGCACCTATTACCTAGCAAATATAACTGTAACCCCTCTAAACATTACTCTGGCAATATTTTTTTAAAGAAGTGATAATATCTTCTCTGGATAAAATGCTTGCAAAATCTAAGTAAAATGGAGTAATACAATAAGCTTCTTAGAAATTTGCCTAGTCAGATGGAAGAAAACTCTAAATGTCCAAATTCTAATTTATTTTCTGCTTTCCACTCTTCCAGTTCATAGAAAAATTCATGACATAATTTGAATATGTATCTGTTAAACTGTTTCTTTAAAGTTATCTTTGAAATAAAAATTGAGGTATCACCTCCCTTTGCTTATTTTATTATGGGGCACTTTTGCAACATTTACTGTATACTTGAAATTATTAATATATATATTACACTAAGTCGAAAGACTGAAGCAAATAGAATTGAAAAGTGACCATGAGTGTTTCCTATCTTATTTCATATGAGCCTTTACCTGATATTTTCTTGAGTGTACATGGGAAGTTTCACTTGTTCCTAACCAAAAGAATATTGCAAAATTAATGAGATGTCAGTTCCTTGACTCTCTTACAGGAATTTATAACTTTCATCTAGCTAGCAGACCCTCCCTCTAGACTCTGGATAGATTTCTGGAGAATCAAGTTGTCAAGTCATGGACAGTCTCCATTTGCAAGGGAAGCAAAACGGGGAGACTGTCAGACTCAGAGCTCCCAGGAGCCAATCCTGCCAATAATTACATTCCTTTGTAAACCGATCCATCTCAGTTAAGTTTTCAGATGAATCGTCAACCCTGGATGATAACTTGTTAGTAGTCTCTTGATGATCCAAGAATACCATGTCCAGATTTTCAGCCACATATACTGTGATATAATACATGTGCACTGCTTATTTTCAAAGTCTAAACT
The DNA here is from genome assembly GCF_031878675.1 of Megascapheus bottae. Taxonomy (NCBI): domain Eukaryota; kingdom Metazoa; phylum Chordata; class Mammalia; order Rodentia; family Geomyidae; genus Megascapheus; species Megascapheus bottae. The sequence continues at coordinate 14,787,238 of NC_143532.1, read as the reverse complement.
TATAGTAATTGATAATGCACACATGAAAGAAATTTAGCTAGAGGCCTATGATACCTGTTTCACCCCTATTTTTTTGTCCAGTGTCTCCATGCTGAATATTATTTCCTGGAAATGATGTGTCAGAATCTTAATAGATAAGTGATTTTCTTTTGACTAAAAGTAAGGAGATAAAACTCTCTGTGTATGCGAAGAAATCTCAGAGGTGTGTTGTGATCCTGATACAAGAAGCCAAGAAGATAGAAAAATGGTTAACCAACAAAGATGAATTTTGTCCACCTACACTGAAACATCTATCCTTCAACTCTCTGGACCAGGTGCCTTCTCCTCTGGAATGTTCCCGAAGAATGTTCTTGTGTAATGGCACTACTACTTCTAATAGAACAGTGACTACTACTACTGCCTGTAACCAGACTTCCTTATAATTATCTACCTTGCTTTAATCCATCAGACACTCAGGTTGCTTTCTTAGTCTCTTCCAATATATCCTTTCCCTCCATTTCAAGGTTCTAATCTTTCTCCTCCCCCCATCTTTTTTTATGTGTGGTTTCATATGTGTGTATATACATAGATATATCCCAATATTAGGTTACATATGTAAACAAATGTAAGAAAAATTGAATATGTTTCTCTTCTAATGGAGAAAACAATGAAACTTTAGAAACAGGTAGCTTTCTCCTCTTCTTGCTCTCCCTACTTTATTTCTAACTTCTTTCCTTGGTAGTCTTTGACCTAGTTTTACCTTTCCTTCTCCTGACTTCATTCTCTATTAAAGACTTCCTCAATAAAACAAGTAGTGGAATCAAAAAATAACACAGAGCGTGGATTCACCAGCTAATCAACAGATGAAAGACTTAAACCCAGTGTATAAAAAGAGCTAAAAAAACTACACCGATATCCTGGCATGGTGGCTCATGCCTGTAATCCTAACTACTCAGGAGACTGAGATCTGAGGATCAAGGTTCAAAGCCAGCACTGGCACAAAAGGACCTGAGACTCTTATCTACAATTAACCTCTAGAAAATGGGAAGTGGGGCTTGGTGTAGTAGCCTTGAGCTGAAGAGCTCAGGGATAACACCCATTCCCCGGGGTAGGGTAATAGCTTTGAGCTGAAGAGCTCAGGGACAGTGCCAAGGCATAACCTCTCTCCCCCAACCTCCTCACACAAAATTACACTGACAAACAAAACAGAAAAATCTAATTACTAATGCCCAAAGGAACAATTCTCAGGAAAAATAAAAATGAAAAAAGTAACAGAATCTAGTGTGCAGTTTACACAATTTGTCTTTCAAATAAGCACACATGAACCACTTAGTCATCTAGTGTTGGTTTTTTGGTAATATTGAGACTCTCAAATAAAACTGAGTGTTCGCCATTACTCGAATACATTAACACCAATGAGTTAATATTTGTTCAAGCCACAAACTCTGTGACAGCCTTTCCAGACAGATTCACAGTCTCAGAACTGGACAATCTATAATCTACATGCAGCTTGGAGTGGTTTGCATCACTGGACAGGGTATGAGATTTATTAAAGCTCACAAAGAGTCAATGAAAAAAAATAGAAGATAGAAGCTTTGTTCACACTATTCTCGGCCTCCCCTTCTTTCCTTGACTTTGCTGAACTGTGATTGTATCGTCCCTCCTTGAGGGAGACAAGGAAAGAAATGCTCTCATTTGTGTGAATAAAGAGCATGTGCTTTCCAGAATCACTCCAGCAAGGCACAATAGATCTTGCTGCAAACACTGCAACAAGGTGATCCATCCCACAAAGAACATCTTCCAAATGCTATTTCCTGTGTTTGGGAGTTGTTTTCTAGTTTGTTAACCTGAAGAAAACAATGACATAAAAGAAAGAAAAATCAAGAGGTGCATTAGTTTTGCACAACTAATAACTAATAGATGATTGTAAATGAATTCTCCTCCCTATCCAGGAAAGCAACTGTACTGAAGAGATTATAACACGGCATGAGAAAAAAAAAAAGAGAGTGGTTGTATAGAGTCCATTAGCAGAATGCCAGGACTTCAGTCTTACTTTTCATATTGTGACAGGGTGTCATTTCAACCATTTTAGCCGGAAATACCTTCCTTGGAATGATTTGCATTCTCAATCTGAGTTATATGTTAAATGAATCAATGATATTTATTGAGTGCCCACTGTTTCCACAGGCAGACATGGCTGGCAGCAATGTCCACAGACGGAGGTGGCTAGCAGCAATGTGCTAGCATGATCAATTAGTGTTATTATACTTGGCCATACATCCTGATTCTAGTGAGTTCTCCCAGATGGCACTTTAAACAGACCCCACAAGAGTCCATAACATCTTACTTGCCACAACTTCCTATATGAACTACAAAACAAATACGGGACAAAGGCCAGTTTAGGTTACTGAGGCTATTTTCCCTTGCAAGGGCCTAACAGAAAACCAACATGGTGAACAATTATACCAATACAGTTCATATCTCTTGCCTGATGCCTTCTTACCTAATATATACCAGTGATACGGATACTGCTAGACCGAGACATCAATATCAGAGAGGTCCTTTTCTCCCATCTTCTACAAAACACTCTGCAGCAGATAAATTTTACCTTGAGGCCAGACTTGCTTCTCTGCCATTTTGTTTTCTTATTAATTAATTGGAATTCTACAAATGGCAATAAAAATATGCTAGTGCTTTCTGAATGGTCCTAGGAATTTATACCTGAAAAAAAAAAGAATTAGGAAAACATTTTTACCCAGCTTATTTCAATAAAGAGGTAATTCATGGTTTGCTCAGAATGTATGGCCTGGGTCAGCTCTTCTTGGACTCTACGTTCCTTATAGGGCTTTCTTATGTCTATTCCCATTTGCATTTCCAGTGGTAACAAAGCCTTAAATGCCATTGGTAACAATTCCTGAGTATGGACAAAATGAAGACTCCAAAGTCTGGCTTTGTTTTTGTCTCTGAAATTTTTATGTGTCCTATTTGTAAACAATCAAAGGCCTGAAGCAAAGGTAAATCCTTTGCTATGCAAAAATCAATAAATCATGTATTGAAATGTCTCATCATTAAGCATAATTTTACTTCTTTAATGACATTTCAGAATGCTTGTAATAAACAACAAAAATAAGATCTGCCCCAAATTCCACTTAAATTCATTGCAAATCTAGAAGTCCCAGGACAGGGTGATATCCTCCTAATGTTTCTTTATGTATATCTTTTTTTTTCTCTAGTAGCATGAATGGATAATTGGCAATAACTTCAGTTAAGGCAGGATGAATGAATGAATGTAGTTGTTTTGCTTTGTATTAGTACTATCTTTTGTATTAACATTGATAACATGGAATTTATATTCAGGAGACAGATTCTCAGCTTAATGAATGAGCTTACCACCTGGAAGGAAACGCTATAATTATCATTATGGCCAAAATGTGACTAAAATCTCAACCCTCCAATAATGGACTTTGACAAGAGTCCATTCTATGTTCCCTTCTTATTTTCTCTCTTGAGAGCCCTTTTATATGACTCTTGTCCACAAAAAATAAACTAGAATCATCCCTTAATTAAATCCAAATTGTCTCCTCTTTTCTTCAGAAATATTTAGGCTTTTGTTTCTTAGTCCACATTCTTTTAACTAAAATGACTGAAGATCCTTCTTAGCTCCTTTTGCCTCTATTAACACTGTCAATTTTGCAAAAGCTTTTTGTGGGATTAATTCAGTTTGCAATTTTGTGTGCCTATACACTTCAGTTGATTGATGATATAGTTCTTTTTGAGTACACATTTCACCAAGGTTTTGTATTCTGTTTCCCAGTACACAACTCCCCAGATGCTGTATTTTGAATTAAGATATTTCTCTTAGCTTCACCATCAATGGATGCTATGTTTGATAAAATATTTAGAATGCATTGCTCATTTTACCTGCTATAACTTGAGTGTTTGTACATGTTTGTACAATATCATGAGGCTAAGAACCTAGGACTCTGCAGAAACATTTCACATACTTAGAACTTCTCAGAGATCTGAGGATTACTGTTCAAAGCCAGCCTCTGGTAGAAAAGTCCATGAAACTCTTATCTCCAGTCAACTACTAAGAAAAAGCCAGAAATGGTGCTGTGGCTTAAGTGGTACAGCAATAACCTTTCGAGCACAAAGAGGCTCAGGGACAGTGCCCAGGTCCAGAGTTCAAGTGCAAGGATGGGGGGGGGGGTGAATGAAATAGGTACATATGAAAAAACATGGCAGGATGATCCATGAATGAGAATAAAACAATTTTAATTTGGGACTTGGTAATGTCATTCATTTCATAAATGGGAAATTAAGAGCTTATGTCTTAATAAAGACAATGAAAGCTACCATATGCAATGCTTTCCTGTGTGGAGTGAGTGATGACATCCCTTTTGTTGAGTAAACATGACAGTCATTAATTTTAATGAGTGCCATGTGTCTAGTGTAGATTTCTGGAGTGGGTGTGTTAAGCTTGCACTGGACTGATTGCATGACAAAAGCCTTATCTGCCAGGGCCAATACAATATTAAGCAAAAGGTGTCCATGTGGCAAGTAGAATGGCATGTGTGGTTATTCTCAAGGAGTTATTAAGTCAGTAGCTAAATCTCCAATCTAGAAATTAGCAACACATAGTCTAAAATATGTCATGAAACTGTCATTATGTCCAGAAAAAAAAAGGCAGATCTCACCTGGGCAACAGGGAAAACAAAAGAAAAGTTATCCCATAATGTCAAAAATCGCAGCAAAAAACAAAAACAAAACCATCTTCTGACAAGGAGAGAATGTGGCATGATGATTCTTGTCCATTTGGCTCTTGTTGTGCAAGAATACTCATCAGCTAACTCTGCTGACTCCTCTGGCAGTTTGAGTCTAAAAATCTAAAGTCAAGCCCTGGAAGAAGGATTTAAAAGAAGTACATCTGAGTATTGAAATGCAAGTCATTTCATTCCATTTGTTGAAGCACTGTATTATTTACTAGGACTCAGTTTGTTCACATACTATTTTGTTCAATGGCAACTAACCTGCAGGAGACAGGAGGTTCTAAAACAGTTTTCTTCTCTTCTGCCCTCAGCTTTGTCTGCTTTGTTTGTCTGGTTTCTTTCTCTAGGTTGTATCGACACTACTCATAAACATAATCCCAAAAGATAATAAATAAAATGTAAAAGAGTCATTTCCCAGTATTAATCCCTGGGCTATCCTCAAGACAAGAGATATAATAGTCACATGTAAATAATAAATATGGATCTGTGAGTGGACATATACACTTGTTTGTATGAGTAATTCCTGTGAGTTAGATTCATGTTCTTAGTTGTTTTTAATGGACTGTATGAAGTCATTTCCTTTTTATTTCATCTTTTCCCTTTTGTTTATCCCCTGTTGTCATTTGATTTTGGTACCTTATGTCTTGTTATACGTTTATCTGAATTAGGGAAGGGAAACAACAAAATTGAGCGTCAAATGACAAAGGGAAAACCCATGCAACAGAGATAATCACAAAACAAGATGTTGAAAATGCACTTTATAGCTCTTGGGGGGTGAAGGAGAGTGAAAGTGGGAGAAAAACAAGTGTGGTGTAGTAGTAATATTTGACAAGATATGCACATTACCTTATGTATGTAACTGTACCCATCCAGTACCACACCTTGACAATAAAATAAAATGAAAAAAAATAAATAAAATAAGACATGAAAACCCCAAATCTGACCAATGAGTGGGAAAATAAAAGACCCAAGAAGAGGCTGAGTTTGCTTAGCATGCTAGTTGTATAACAAAACTATGACCAGGTTTAAGTAGAAATCATAATATATGTGCTTCTTTTCTCTTCTACCAGGTAAAAGAAAAAAAAAACAAACAAACAGAGATCCCACATTTAGGAAAACAAGTACCACAACTGTTTATTGAATTGTCCAGCAGCTGGCTATACAACGAATGCATTTGAAGATGGATGAGATCACAGGCATGAAGAAATGACTTGCTAATGAAGGCATGGCTTGGGTTAGCATACCAATTGTGCCGATTAAAGAAAGAAGCACCTCTTGGTTTTCTTGCATAGGGAAAAAGCATCTTCTACAAGCAGACCATTTCGTAAATCCTAGGCCTCCTTCTTGAAATAATGAGATCCGATTTTATATCCTGTAGCTCTGCCTGATAGGCAAGGCTGAAACTGAACATGAAATAGGATCCCAAATCAGGTGTAGCTTCTGTAAGCTATGTGGAAGTTCTGATGTGCCCATGGAGCTATTTGATGATGGCGTTTTGTGATAATCTCACAGGCAAGGCTGCCCACCTAGGGCTTGGCATTAAGTACAAGTCTAGAAGTGAAGACAAGCATCTGAAAGAAACTGTAGAGGCTGAGAAAGGCATATTAGCAAGAGATGTTCAGCACAGGTGTTTACGCAGGAAGCATTCCTGGAAATATGACCAAACAAAATGCTAGCAAGTGTGGATTCAGTACACTTCGAATGAGTGCTCTGTGAAGTGGAGACAGCACATAACCAAGAGTTGGGGAAAATAGCAAAAGAAGTATATATTTAACTCCCACAAGCATGCATGGGTACAGGACTCTTTTAAGTCCTTTCTGGACATCTGCAAACGACTCCTTCTATTAGAGATACCGTGAATGTCACCCCAATCTAGATCAATCTCACATATCTTTTCAAGTTTGGAGACCTGTGGGTTGTGTTTCATGGTTCTTTAAGTCACAGCAGAATGAATATCCTTTCTTGAATGTTTCTGCATTGAAGTTTAAAATGGTTAAATAGCTTCACTAGGTTAACACAGCTTTTATTGTAGAAGTGCAACACTTTTGATCACATCTTTGCTATTAGCTAATAGTGATACCCAAAAGCATTCAAGACATGGGTCATTAGAAAGCCTGGAAGTTGATCCTCTCTAGTGACAGTTCCTCCATTGTCTAATCTACTCTGGTCAAGGGTAAGGGCGATGAGATGTTAGGGAACATGCACAATTCATCAGAATCTATAGGAATGTATTCCACTTAGGCACCCAGTCAGTCTACAATAATGGAAAAAAAATATGATTGTGTTTTGAAGCCCCACTGATAATTTAGACTAACAATTGTGTTTGGTGATCATAATTTTCTAACACTGTAATCCAGGATAAATGAACTACCCTTTTGTTTGTGTTAAAATGAGTGAGTCAATTAAGGTTACTTTAAATCGAAGGAGTAACTTTTGCATTTCACCACAATGGCTCATTTGGCAAAATAAAAACATGTGCCCTGGGGAAATTATGAACAAATAGGGAGTAAAATGTTTTTAGGCCACTAATAACTGGAAATAAGTAGTTGTTTCAGAAGAGCAAGATTACAAATATAGAGATTAGGATGTTTCAACATATTGTCAGCAGAGATCAGATTCCTTTCAAGTAAAATGTGAATAAGAACTAATAAATTGTGACTTATCCAATAACTCTTCAAAATATAAAGATGAGCTATTATTATTTATATTTAGAGATAAAAAAATCAATGGTTGTGGAATTTGTCTGCAATACCCAAAGAAATACTAAAATGAGGGTGTTTTCAGGACTTTGTCAAATCATTTCAGTTTTTGTTTGTATTCATGTTTCTAAGAGGAGGATGTGAAACAGCAGGAGGAGAAAAAGCAGGAGGAAGAAGAGAGAAGATGAAGATGAGAAGGAGGAAAAGGAGGCTCAAGAGAAAGAAAAAGATAAAGGGAAGAGTAGCAGTGCTAAGTAATTATTAGTCCTTTTTTTTTTTCTCTAAAAATGAAAGCATGTTTGTTTTGTTGTGGTTGTTAGCATCTTTGTTGTTTATTTATTTGGTTTTGACCTTAAGTAGTACAGGCTCATCTTGAATCTATGAGCTGTAGTAATCCACTTACTTCTGAGATGTTGGGACAATGAGTAGACTTCATTATGTCTCAGTCTGTTTAGCACACACAAAAGAAGATTTAGTCCACCAACCTCAATGGATGATCAAACTTTAGTCTAGAAAGGATAATATACAACTGAATAGCCTAAAGTTGTTGAATATTTATTTATTCACTTGGTGAAATACAATGAGTCAAGTCTGGGTTCCAGAACTAGAAATGAAATATAATTCAGCATATTGAACTTATCAGATAGAACATCTGAGCAATTTGAAGTTATGTTGAGTACAGAAGTCGTGAAGAACTGGGTATGATAGACAATACAAATAAGAAAGCCAGTGTATGCATTTCCAAGATACACATAAGAAATAAAAAGAATCAGGTGATTAATTTTTACTCGAGACTTTTCTTAATTGAAGGATTATTTCATTTACATATTTACACTATTAGGATCACAAATTTATTCTCAGCATTTATGTGTGAGCGAATTACTTAAGATATGTATATTTAAAAAACCAGTGTCTGGGACATTCTCCCCCTCCCTGAATTCTTAGTGTAAGAATGTGCCTGCATCTTGTAATTAGGTCACTAGGCAACACATGCCTGCTTGAGTTGACATGCAAACATCTTACCACCTGGCCTCTACCCCAAGCAAACATCCTACTACCAGACCCCCTACCCCGAGCAGTTCCTATACCCAAACCCCTTCCTGCCTCTCCTGAAGAGGCATATAAACCCCTGTGTGAAAAATAAAATTTGCAGCTTGATCAGGACACTTGTCTTGCTTCCTTCTTCGTGTCTCCTGTCCCTTCCATTCCTCCCTCTAGGTTCTTGGCCCTAGGTGACGTCCCGCTGGACGGGACAAATGGCGCCCAATGTGAGGCCCGGGAGCCCACGAGGCTGAGAAACACTGTCTTCCAGGAAAACTTGGATCCAAGTGATTGTGTGACTGGCTCGGAGCTACCCACCCGAGACATCAGTTTCGGTCAACACTGACGAGTGAAGACGGTGCAAGGAAAGTGACTGACCATGGGACAGGCATCATCGTCACAGGAATTGTTCATCTCAGGTTTAAAAGAGGCCCTCAAGACACGAGGAACTCGGGTTAAAATGAAAGATTTAAAGGCGTTTTTTGATCATGTGGAAGAATTATGCCCTTGGTTTCCCAAGGAAGGAATGATTAATGAGATTAAGTGGCAGAGAGTTGGAGATTGTTTATTAAGACGATTCATGTTTTTATAAGAATTTTCATGTAATGATTGCAATTGTGGTCAAATAAGGAACATTTTCTGCTTGAAACTATAAATAGTGCATGCTTGGCCATATTATACTGTAAATAGCATTTACCAAATGTGTTTGACAAGAAATTGTTTTTATGTGGATAAAATGATCATTGATCTTAAAGATTGCTTTTTTACAATTCCCCTACACCCTGATGATATTTTGTTGGTGGCTCAGGACAGGCCAGATCTACAAAATTGTTTTCTGGAACTTTCTAAAGCCTTTCTTAACCTTGGCTTGCAAATAACTCCTGATAAAGTCCAGTTAGAGGATCCCTTTACCTATTTGGGTTTAAAATTACAGCAGGAATTAGTTTTAACACCTCACATTCAATTTCACGTTGACTGCCTCCATACCCTTAATGATTTCCAAAAACTTCTAGTAGATATTCAATGGCTCAGGCCTTCTTTAAAATTGCCTAATAATATCCTTTTGCCCCTCAATGATATTTTGTGAGGAGACCTGGTTGTCACCTCCAAGAATAAGATTGGCAAAAAAAAACCCTCATGATACTAAGATATCTGGAAAATGAATGACCGATATTAATTTTGCGCGCTTTAGGATCTTTGAGTGTGAATGTGTGTGTGAATGGGTATGAGAGAATATGTTCAAGGTTAAATTGGCAGCATGCTGTATAAAACAATGGATGAGTTCATATTTGAAACACAAAGGCAATTGGGTAAATCTAAGTCTAAACTTCAAGAAAATTATTAGGTTTCAATGTTTTACAATGTCTCAAAGGATTATTGCCTTGTTTTAAAGAGGAACTGGTAAAAAGTATTTTTCTAAAGTATTTTTCTGAAGTAGAAAAAGTATTTTCTAAATGAAATCTGCATTTAAAAATCTGATATTGTAATGCATAGAGCTGTTTACATTGTAAACATTGTAACTGTTTAGCACAGAGGTATTAGGGAATTTGGAATTTATTACCTTGAGTTACAATTTGGAGATAAGTATCAGAATTTGTTTATCAATGTCAGAGGTGATGTGATTAGTGTTTCTTAACTGCCCCCCTAAAATGTATTAAATTGGGGAAAAGAGTTTTTAAAGGAATGTTTAAAAGTTTATCTCCTTATGATTTGGTTTCATGCTACTGGATTGCAATTGCACGTATTTTAGAAAAAGAAGGAAACTAAGTCCAGACTTAAGCTACACTGTTGTAGCCAAAGAAAAAGTTTGTGCAGTTGTTAAATGTTTTATATGATCTTAAATTTGTAGTAAAGCATCATTCCTGATATGTAATCTTGGCAACCTCTTGGTAAAATAGGCTGTTTTTAGGGTCCCTAGCTAGGATAGAGACAACACCCGAGTCAGCTTGAAGAAGTTACAGAAGCTGAATCTCCACCCATCAATCCCCTTTAGATAAAGGGACCAAAAAGTTGTTGTTGTTGTTGTTGTTGTTGTTTTAAATTAAGACAGGATAAGTTAGAGGCATGGAAAAAATAGTAACAGATGTGCAAAAGTGGAGACTGCACTTGTGGGGAATAGCTTCAAGTCTTCTGTGCCTGTCTAGAGAATCCTAGCCTTGTTTAATCTGGTTACTAAAAGTTGTCACCCTGGTATTACTTTGGATTCTCAACCTTATACTGTCTTAAAAACTAATGGGTTGTCAGCCTGACAAAATGAGTGTGCTCAGGAAAAGCAACCAGGGAATCATTGGGAGAATTCACCAAAGTCAGGCTTTAGGATAAGCTTCTTTAACCAGTTTGTGCAGAAATTTGCAGGCAACCCAGCAGGAGGTTTGACATTCCATTGGAGTTGCTGCGAGATGAGGCTGCTGCCACATATTCTGTCCTGCCTGATTCCACCACCACCCCGCAGCCTTTTCCTGAGAGGACTGGAACCAAAAACTCTTGGTGATGGGACATTCTGTGCTAAACTCAAAGTCCCCTAGGTGGTTGCAGCCATTACAGTGACTCTGGATGGGTGAATTTTTCATCCAGTGCTGAACAGCCTAGATGTGGGAGATGCTAAATGGCTATGAGGACTATGGGGCCCCCAGAGGAACCGTAATCCCCACCCGAGGAATACGCACCTGCAGGTGTAGGCACCTGCGTGAGGTGCAGCTAAGACTGCAAGGAGACGGCCTAAACAGCCATCAGTCTCTGGGTCTCCTGCAGGACACGCCCGATAGCATGGAGGTTGGCATCTATTAAAACCCTCCCCCCGCAAAAAGACGCTTGGCCTCAGCAGAAAGACAGACACATCAGCCAGTGTGTCTTGCTTCTTGCTCAACATGGCCTCCTTTCTAGGGATCAGGGCCTCTGTCCCCCCTCTCAAATTAATGCCTACCATAATTAAGATATTGCCTAAATCCTCACCCCTCACTTATTTTAAGATGAAGGGAGGAGATGTCGGGGACATTCTCCCCCTCCCTGAATTCTTAGTGTAAGAATGTGCCTGCATCTTGTAATTAGGTCACTAAGCAACACATGCCTGCTTGCGTTGATATGCAAACATCCTACCACCTGGCCTCTACCCCAAGCAAACATCCTACTACTGGACCCCCTACCCGGAGCAGTTCCTATGCCCCAACCCCTTCCTGCCTCTCCTGAAGAGAAAAATAAAATTTGCAGCTTGATCAGGATGCTTCTCTTGCTGCCTTCTTCATGTCTCCTGTCCCTTTCATTCCTCCCTCTAGGTTCTTGGCCCTAGTTGACTTCCCGCTGGATGGGACAAACCAGGATGATTTTCCTTGAATATCTAGAAAAGCACAAATGGCTAACTGAAAGTTTAGGCATAGATCTTAGTAATTTGCTCATTTCTCTTCCATTATCAGTATCTGTAAGAAAACTAGAGTGCTGCTTTTATTTGGCTTATTTGAAATTGGTGATAACGTCAAGATTTTGATCATCCTTACAAATAGTTATAAAGTTCTCAAATTAAAATAATCTAGTTAAACAATCATACATAGTCTTTATATTAATTCAAGTGATCTCTGAATGAACTCCAAGCTAAAACAATTTAATACTGAGCTCACACGGAAGCCATTGAAGTAGGTTTTTAGTTTTTCTATTTATTTGCAAACACTAACAAAATGTCCCTGAAATAGGGAAATTTGGGGTAATGATAAATGCTTTGTTCAGGTATTCTGCTATATTATTATTTAAGCGAAGCTGGATTTCAGGCACAAATATCTCTGATCTTGCACTCTCCATGGCCCATAAAACTTATGAGAACAGAATAAAGGAAATGGTCATTCATCAAACCACCTAGGGGAAGGGGCAGAGATTGCCAAATCACCTCTCCAATCCGCATAAATGCTGACTGTCCAAAAGTTGAGCTCTTTAACTGGTTTGCTATTCTTGCATTTGGAGGTCATTTTCATATAATGACCTCCAGCTAGAAAAAAATAAATCTTAGCCCATGGACTTCATAAGAGGTAAGAAAAATTAATTCAAGTATCATTTGCTAAAATAAGTGCCTGCTTTCTCTGATAACAGAAGTAGTCCTCTCTTTTCCTGACTAAGCAACTGATGAGCCGTGCCCTAAATTTTCCTACAATGAGTTCAACTAGAACTTCTTAAGCTTCTACTACATGTTACACAAAAGAGAAAAATAAGATCAGATGATAGAGACTGTCAAGATTGTCTTAATGTTAATGGTAGAGTTAGCATGATAAGATTGGGTGACAGTGCTTTTAAAACATTTAGTCACCGGTATGCTACCCAAGGAATATTGCTGTCATCAACTCATATCACTAATGAAAATAGCCCTCACAATTCTTTGAGCTCAATATTAATAACAATAAAGGAACAGTTATTATGATACTAGTAAAATAACTGTGTTAGTAAATCAACTATAATGTCCATTTTTTTTTCTCACGCTCACTTGATTGTGTGAGGGGAAGTACATTTCTCTGTAACTGGTTTTGACTTTGGAGTTTGTTGAATTAATTTTAAGGAATGCAAGTATGATTATGAGCCAATATTAAAGGAATGATTATAAATAATAGAAGCGTGTGTGCAATTAGGAAGGTAATGTACATGATGAAGGCAAAGGAAATTACTTCAGCAATTAAATCATTTCTTCATAAGCTATCAGGAACAATGAAGACAATATGATTTAAATATGCCTTTGGGCCTGGCCTTGGAGGTTCACAATTAGAATCCCAGCTATTCAGAAGACTGAGATCTGAGGATCTCAGTTTGAATCCACACTGGGCAGAAAAAAAAATTCATCTCCATTAATCAGCAAAAAAAAAAAAAAGTTTGGAAGTGAAGGTGTGAATCAAGTGCTAGAGCAGCAGAGCAGCAGAGTTGAGCAAAAAACCTAAGCTAGGGCCAGGAGTTCGGCCTAGTGGTAGAGTGCTTGCCTAGCATGCATGAAGACCTGGGTTTGAATTCTTGGTACCACAAACATAGAAAAAAGCCAGAAGTGGTGCTGAGGTTGAAGAGGTAGAGCTCTAGCCTTGAGAAAGTCCAAGGACAGTGCTCAGGCCCTGAGCTCAAGCCCAGGACTGGCAAAAAAATAAATAAATAAAATAAAATAAATAAAAACTAAGCTAGAACATAAGGCCCTGAGTTCAAGTCTTAATTCCAGCTCTATAAAACAATTAGACAAAAACAAATCTCTTGAAGTCATTTCTGAAAGCACCCATATACTGTCTATAAGTTCAAGTTCATCAAGTACTCATAAAAATAGACTAAATGGTTTAATCAATTTGACTAATGCACCAAAAGCTACTGAGCTCTGTAATTTCACAGTAGGATACCTGGCTTATCAACTTTGAATTTTGAATGTGGGGCTTCCCTTTCTTTTCCATTTGCTTCCCTGAGTCTTAAACAGTTTTATGCCCATAAATTCAAATCAGTGATTCTGGATTAACAAATCAGTTTTTGAACTCAATTCTGGAAACCTAGTTTGATGATTTATTTCCCTAACTATGACCTAGAGGAGCATTAACCATTGTTGAATACTGATTTCCTCTTGCTATCTACCCTGAAACTTAGTTGCTTATATAAAAAGAGCCAAAAGCTTGAAGAAGTGCTTGAGTTTTGAAATACCTGAATTTATTGCTCAAATGTGGCTGTATTTTTCTCCAATTTGTTCAAAAAAACATTTATGGATATATAAAAATGAAAGTTCCTCATATTACAAATATATGTTAACTCCAAAGAAAAAATATAGTCTTACAAATATAGGAAACTTTGTTGAACAGACACTTCATATTTTAAAAACTGATCAAATTTGTTTGATCACCTTATTTACTTTGATTGCTATGCAACATCTGTCATGCAAAGGCCTCTTTATTCGTGTTTAGCCATTCTAATGCTCTAATACTTGACAACTTAATGTTGAGGTTACATGCCGAATATTTAAAGGGAAGTATTTCTTCCATGTAGCTTATATTTTGCACTCAATCACCCCCAAATACATTGCCTACCTGTGGTGAAAATCTATTCATATGATTCAGGAAAAAAAAGAATCAAGTGAATGGAGCTTTACATTTCTCCTTTAATGAACTTATACAACACATAGAAGAGAGTTATATGTCTTGTCTTTCCAGTCCACTTTCTTTCATGGTCTTGTGCTTCTCTCGTGTTTTACACCAGTAGTGAATAGAAACAATACTGTGAGTTGGGGATCTAGAACCGTGAAAAAAAATAAATCTGACATAACTTTTGGCCAAATGGCACCATAAAAGTTAACTAAACAGAGAAAAAATAATTCTATAAACACCTTTACTGTGTTCTAGCACCTTAGGTCTATGTGGCACTAATGACTGAAATAGTAATAATATTTTTATAGAACTAGCCACAAAGCAAGTAACATTTATTACTACTATTTTTCTTTCTTTCTCAGTTTCTCTCTGTGTCTCTCTCTCTCTGTTTCTCTTTCTCTCTCCCTCCCTCCCTCCCTCCCTCCCTCTTTCCCTCCCTCCCTCCCTCCCTCCCTCCCTCCCTCCCTCCCTCCCTCTCTCTCTCTCTCTCTCTCTCTCTCTCTATCTCTCTCTCTCTCTCTCTCTCTCTCTCTCTCTCTCTCTCTCTCTCTCTCATTCTCTCTCTCCCTCTTCTCTGTCTTTTTCCAGTTATAATGTTTGAGCGTTGTGCCTTTTCAGCTTTCTTGCTTACTTTTGCTCTTCTGAAGCCATGCCTTCACTTTTATAATTTTCTTTTTCAGAATGGTTTCGAACCCAGATCCTAAGATTTTCAACCTCCTACACAGCTAGACTTACAGGAGTGAGCGACCAGTTTCAAACCACCATTTTATTATTATTTTTAAGTGCCAGTCATGGATAATGCATGCTATGCAATTCACTGCCATTAGCTTGAGAAATTTACCTTAAACTTTCTAAATCACATTTCACCATCTCCCATGAAAACAATGATAATCATGCTGCCTGCAGCTGACTTAGGTGTCTCATTACTTAATACTTAGAAATAGGACATCTCTGTCCCATAGGAAGTATTTAATAAATTGCAGCTTATTGATCTCATAATAGGCTCAAACAGCATTTCTGCCGAGTAATTTATGTAAAATCTACCACCACGATGACTTCTTTGATGTATGTTATCCTCTTTTCTTAATTAAACTGTTCAAAGAGTGGAAAGCAGGGGTGAAAACATACCTCTCTGTCTCTGTCTCTGTCTGTCTGTCTGTCTCTTGCACGCGATCTCTCTTTCTCTCTCTCTGTCTCTCTCTGCCTGCCTGTCTGTCTGTCTGTCTGTCTGTCTGTCTCTCTCTCTCTCTCTCTCTCTCTCTCTCTCTCTCTCTCTCTCTCTCTCTCTCTCTCACACACACACACACACACACACACAAACACACATACACACACACACTTCTTGAGCCCAGAATCTAAAATTTCAGTTCTTTTAACTGTACAGGGTGCACATACCCATTGCTCTAGGTCCTCAACATGTAGGAATAATGATATATAGTCTGGACATAGATCCCTTACTGACTTCAGTAGCATCATTAGAAATCATGGAAAATACAATTTGAAGCAGTAGGCCATTGTGAAGAGACAATGCTGGTGTGTGTTCGCCGTCCCCACACTGAGCTCTTCTCAACATGACCCATTGTTCATCTGTCTGCTTGGTGAAACTCACTCTGAAAACAGTCATGAGGTTCAGAATAAATGCTGAGGCTAAGAGCATCATTCTGCATGAGATCCTTGGTGGCCAGAATCAGGAGTCCTCCTTCTGTTCATCCTGCTTTTGCACAACAGGAGCATATTCTTAGAGTTTTTATAGTTTATCCCATGGATAGTAAAAATAATGTGGGCTTTGTAAGTTTTCCTGATGTCATCAGAAACAGCTGTGCACACAAAAAATATAATGCAAAGCTGCTTAATTGATATATTTCCATCTATGATTTTGAGTCACAGTAGTGATATTGTCATGAGCTCTTATGATTGAAAGGAAACCTTATGAACCCTAGCCATTTCTAGATTATCTGCTTGACTTTTACTTCAGGAGTGTAACCTGGAAATGAAGATTTTTTTCAGAATGACTTCATCAGATCATCCAGCTCTTTGCACGTTCCTATATTTCTCTTCTCACAGCAGAGATGCAGGATAAATAAAATTATATGTGAGAGCTGGCTTGACATTGTGGTACATGTCGTTTTCTGCACATTGATTTTTTCTTCCAAGCCTAGATATTTGCCTCCCACCCTCAAATCTCCAAAACACACAAATTTCGTACATGTGCTTCTCTTTGTAAAACTTCTCCCTGCTAAAAAGAGCAATCTAACCCAGGTCTTTGGTCAGTTGCTACTGAGTGGTGGAGTGTGTGTGTGTGTGTGTGTGTGTGTGTGTGTGTGTGTGTGTGTGTGTGTCTAGGGGAGGTGAGTAGAAAGGTCTTAACTCCATGTCTTAGTAGGAGCCAACTCTGTAAGGTTCTGCCATACTCTCTCATAGATGTCCAAGAAGAAGACATCAGCTGGCCTGGGAACTGTTCTTGAGCTTTCTCAAGGCTAGCATTCTACCACTTGAGCGATACTGCCAATTTCAGCTTTTGTTGTTGTTGTTGTTGTTCATGTGGTACCAAAGAATTGAACCCAGGGCTTCATGCTTGCTAGGCAAGCACTCTACCATTAGGCCACGCTACTGGCCCCTGGAACTTCCTTTTACCATTTGGTTCATAGGAAAATTTATCCACAATAGAATTGGGCTTATTTTTCTATTACATTGTTGGCCTTTCCTACGCATTTGGCACCCTTCATTTCTTTTCCCCCCCACATCGTTGATGTGGGCCTGCTCTATATAGGTTAATCGTTCTTTAATCCTACTTGAAAATATGTCTTGGCTCCTGTGAATTCTTAGGTTATTCGTTAAAGTTGAAAGCCCTTTTCCAAATACAAATTATTAGTTTGTGCCAAATTTGGGTATGATGGCAATTTAATTAATGAAAACTTTCCATTTGCATTTGAAACTTCTTTGTGCATATATACACATGTATACCCAACATGTCCTACAGACATACAAATGCAATTTAAAAAAATGTTATCTCCTTGCCTTGAATATTAATTCATTAATTTCTGAGAAAAGGCCTATTTGTTTTAGAGACTAAAACACTGATGAAAGCACCTGATTTCTTAAACACTTATTACACTATAGTATCTGTGTTCATATATATATATATGCACATATATATGTATAAATGTATATATGTATGCATATGTGTATATATCCTTGGTATCTAACCGAGGAATAGGCAGTATTTTTCCAATGTGCTCATTAAAACAAACTGCGAAAGATGTCTTCAATTGCTATATTTCAAAAGAAGGAATGGATACTGAGTGGATTTTGACTTTTCTTTAAATTAGATCATTTTAAACCTGGCTTCTTTTGTAAGATATTTGTTTCCAAATGTTCTTCTACTATAATAAATTCTATAAAGAAACACAATTAGCATACACTTCCCTGCGGAAAGTTCACAATATTGAAAACATATGCTTCTGAATGAATGCTTGTCAAGTCAGCCTTAATGTTTTTGATCTTTTGCAATGCGAATATTTTAGTGGATAGCAACACATCTGCATCATAAACTTTGCTATTAGCTAATACTACAGTGCTAATTCAATTATAGCTTCCAATCAGGTATCTTTATTTTGAATTCACAGTTGAAAGATAACTAACTTGCAGCCTTGATGATTCTTATTTCCTAGTACAATGGTGTCACATGAAGGAATAAATCTTACCTGAAATCTGTGGTGTACAACTTTTGTATATTAATATTTTTAACCTGTTGTGTTAATCTTGGACCCTGAGAGAGCCTAGTGAACATGCTGGCTTTAGGCTGCATGTAAAAAACCTGAAATTAAAATAATAAAAACAAATTTATTATCAATACTTTAAGGGTCAGGGAGAAAAGAGGCATTGAATTGCAAATCAGAATTTCTCTGGTTAACCTTGGAAGTCTTTTTCTTTTTAAGATTAAGAAAATTCTATTCACCCTCAGAGATAACATTTATTCAGTGGCGTCTTGAGTGCTTCTGATTTGGATATTATGATGGACATTTCATCTAGTTGCTGCGAAGAGTGTCAGAAAGTCACCTCTCAAGAGCCTTAGGATGACGACAAAATTAGCCAACATCAATGAAGTCTGCCAAGCTTCAATGCTTTTAAAGATGCTTCCTATCTAAACTTAGACACTGTGTGTGACCAAGGCAATCTTAGACTCTGAGTTTCTAGGTTCTGTTCTGATTTCCCATTTTCTTTCCCTTTGTTCTCGTATTTAGCAAGACTACGTGTGCTCCAGTATCTGATTAAGGAGCTCTAACAGCTATGCACACTCCACACATAATCTGAATTGTGAAGCAGAATGTAAAAGGAAATCAAGAAAGCAAAAAAAAGACTCTTCCTTATGACCAGTGAGAAGGAGTCATAGTCAAAATGAAAGGTAATGTTCTATTTGCTGTGACATAAAGAGGTTTGATTTTGTACACAGATGGTTTGTTTAACTGGCAATTTATTTTATTATTTTTATTTGGTAGTTTTAAAATTATCTATAAATAAGTGTACAGGAAGTGCCATATAACAAGGCAAATTATGTATACAATGCACCTTGATCAGTGTCCCCTTCACATCCTCACCCCCTTACACCCACCCTTTCCCTTACTTACTTTTGTGAGATACACAATGAAGTCACTTGACTGCATTACCTTCTCTTTACCACTTTCTTTCATGTACCCCTCTCCCCTCTTGGATGTACTGTACTCATTTCCTAGTATTGATTTTGATGGTCAAAATGTTCTAAGTAAAATTGAAGAAATATAACAAATAAAAGAATGACTTGATAAATGGGATTGCTTAAAAGAAATATTCTGCACAGAAAAAGACATAGCTAACACACTAAATAGAAAGCACGCAGAATGGAAGAATATTTTTACCAGCTATTCATCAGACAAGGGCCCAATACTCATGAAGCTCGAAACAATTAATTAAAACTTCCAAGAAACAACTGAATAAATAAATGGGCTAATGAATTAAAGAGGGACTTCTTAGAAGAAGAAGTAAAAACCGCCAATAGACACATGTGCAACACCTCTAGCCATAAAAGAAATATAAATCAAATAATACTGAGATTTTACATCACCTCAAGAAAAAAGCACACAACCACAAAATCTGGGGAGGGTGAAGTGAAAGGGAATTCTATCACACTGTTGGTAGGAAAGTAAGTTTGTCCAGACACTCTGGAAATAATGTGGGTGTTCCTCAAAAGACTAAACATAAAACTACCTTATAACCCAGTCATTCCACTCCTGGGAAATTATCTGATAGAATACAAACAAAGTTGCAGTAAAGCCATCAGTATAACCATATTATAGCACTATTCACAATAGCCAAGATACGGAAATAGCCCAGATGCCCCTCAATGGATGAATTGATCAAGAAATGTAGTGTGTGTGTGTGTGTGTGTGTGTGTGTGTGTGTGTGTGTGTGTGTGTGTGTATGTTTGATATAATAAAATTTTATTCATGTATTAGAAAGAATGATATTGTAGGAGTCATATGGAAATGGAAGGACTCTGAACAAAATAATGCTAAATGAAGTAAGCCAGATCCAGAGCAATAAAGTTTCTATGGTTTCCTTCATTAAGACAGCTATAATCTTCCTATAATACAGAAGTGAACACACTGAGTGGGTAAAATGAATTAAATGAATTACATTAGACACCATGAAGAGATCAAGTAGTATAATTTTTACAAAGACTAGGTCAAATAATCAAGGTCTTTTATGTTAGGATTTTATGCTATTTAATTTGACAATGTGGTAGGGATGGAATTGAACAGGTAGAAGCCAGTGGAAGCCATAGAAAATTGAGATATTTATTCTCCTGAAAGATTCTAGTAGCTTCTGTGGAACTCCTGAGTGCTCAGGAGAATGTGTTGTTTGAAGAGTGAGCATGACCCCAAGATCATTCTCTGAAGTTCTGTTTTCCAGATGTGATTTCTTCTTTCTGTATCTTTCCCGTTATTCCAACTTGACATATGGTGATACAGTGAAGGGAACCCTCATGAAAGCTGAACTCAAGCTGGTAATCTTTGAACTTCCAAAACTATAGGCTATCTACAAAGTATTTCCTTTAGAAAGTAGCTTGTCTAACCACAGGAATGCAATATGGACTGTGTGATTTCAAAGGTGTGTACACTAAGCATTGTACGACAGAACCTGATTTCTATGCACTAAAGTTCACAAAATGTGTCTTTACCAAACAGCGTTAATAAAGAAACTCAAGATAATCATCTTGACTTAATTCAAAATACCCAAGTTTATGTCCACATTAAATCTCTGAAGTGAGTTTAGCAATTCCTGTAGGTACCTCTCTTCAGAGCAGTTATTCTGCGATCTATACTCTTTCTTTACATCCTCTTTAAGATCATTGGTTAGATCAACATATCCAGACAGCCAAGGAAATGAAAGAATATGTAGTGAATCACACAAGGTACAGATCCTACAGGTCTGACATCAGGTTGGAAATTATCTTATTGCTACTAGAATTCTACTGACATAAAATATAATCTTCCTGTGTTACACTGGAAAAAATAGTTAAATTTCAATGAAACACATTCATAAAATGCTGATGAAAATATTAAATGCATTGAATTTTCTAAGATCCTGAACTCCGTTGATTCATCCACCAAAATCATTCTTAAGAGCAGAGGGCAACGAAATTTGCTCCATCGTCCAAATCCAGCTCAAGGTCTGTTGCTTGCTTACGTACCAACTAAGAATTTTTATGCAAGTTTAATAATCTAGCAAAGAAAATTGAGGAAATATGTAGAATAAGCACAATCTTAAGCAAGAGTGTTAGGGACATTAACTTTAAATCCGAAGTAAATCACCAGTGCCTGTAAAAACATGTGTACTAAGCATTTAACAAACATTAAAAGGAAATAATTTAGATGATGGGGTAGAAAAGGAAATAAAGCTGTCATTATTTGTAGATGTCACTATTTGGTTACAGATCTCAAAAAATACATACAAACATGTTAATAACTGTGAGAGAAAATTTGCATACATAGGCTGCACATAATATTAATATATCATAAATGGTTAAAATGTTATCAAAGAGCAACAGATACAAAATGCAGAATCTAGATACTCTACAGATTGCTTAGTATTTGAAAGGAAATATGACCAAAAGATATGAAATGCTTATGGGTAAAAATCTAAAATTTAATTGAGGGTTATTTTAGAAGACCCAAGTAGATAAGCATACTATATACATGAACAGGAAAATAATATCACAAAATATCTATTTTAGAGACCTAAACTCATAAATTCAAGGGAATCCCAATCAAATAGTCTATATAGTTGGATGATATTGCTTGATACTAAAGAACAAACAAAAACATAAAAATAGGGGCTGGGAGTTTGGCCTAGTGGTAGAGTGCTTGCCTAGCATGTACTAAGTCCCAGGTTGGATTCCTCAATACCATATTTATAGAAAATCCAGCAGTGGTGCTGTGGCTCAAGGGGTAGAGCTCTAGTCTTGAGAAAGCTCAAGGACAGTGTCCAGACCCTGAGTTCAAGCCAGGACTGGCAATAAAAAAGAAAAGACAAGTGAAAAATAGCCAGACTCATGCCTTTAATCCTAGCTGCCAAAGGGGGCTTAAACCCAAAGAACTTGGCTGGAAGCCAGCCCAAGCAAAAAAGACTCTTGTCTCCAATAAACAAAGGCAGTACTGGCACTATGGCTCAAGTGGTAGAGCACTAACTTTGAGCACAAAGAGGGCTCAAGGACAGCACCCAGGTCCTGACTTCAAGCCCTGGAACTGACAAAAAATGGTAAAAACAGCAGTTCTATCAAGATTTTTCTCAAGAAGACAAAAATTTGGTCCAATGTCAGGTAGGACTTTACCTTAATCAGTGTTTGATTTATTTTATAATTATTTTTCATTATTTTTCATTGATGCAACATTTTTGAGCTTTTAAAAATCATCTGACATTATGATCATGTTGAAGAGCAGAAGAAGTGGTACCAGACAGTGATTCCACAACAGAAAGAAACAAATCACAGCGTCCATTACACATGCTGGTCAAATTTGACATATGATTTCAAAATGGAGTTGGCAGGATCCACTGCCTTACCAGACATGATATGTGGGGAAAAATGGAAGGAATCAGCATTGTCGATGTTGATTCTGAGGAAATGAGTGAGAAATGATGTATAGCTTTTCAAAACAGAGGAGGCTCAGAAGGGTGTGATTTGGGAGGGATGATTCGTTCATGTTTCGATTTCGGATAGAGCTACGTGGAAGGCAGTTAGATATATGAATCTGAAGATTATGAAAGACATGCAACATGAATATGTAAATTTGATATCTGAAGACAGGTAATCAGATGACATTTCCCTGGGGCATAGGTACAGAGCATAACACTGATATTGGAGTCTAAGGGGCCTCTGGTAGTTTAACCCAGGTAGGAAAGGAAAGTTACCATGACAAAGCTTTTTCAGAAGAGATTTTCATTCTCTGTTTTCAATAGCTGTCAGGGCATAAAAGGCTGAGGATGGCATTCATGAAATCTAGGTAAACTTTGATCTCCTTTATTAGCAGTAGAGTGTAGGTAAAGTTCTAGCTCCTCTAGAATTGATTACAACCTATCCTGTAAGGGGGCCAAGGTATTTCTACAGTGCTGAGAGAATAATAAAGGTCCCAAACAACCAGGTTATTAGAAATTCTACCTTTGCTGTCTCATGAGCAACATTGTCTAATCTCGACTGAGTTTCCACTACAAAATTTTTACCAGGAGAAAAGTAGCATCTATGAAATCCTGGTACTTGTAAAAGTTATGATTAGCTCAAATATGCTCATAAAAATAGAGCTTTTACACAACTGTAACTTGCACTCTTGGGGACTGATGCTCAGAAAAGCCCAGATCCACTCTCAATTTAATTTGCAATTTGTTATCCTGAGCACAGTTTTAAATAGGATGATTTGTGCTCTCAATTAGCTGTGTCTAAAATATTCTTGTGCCACCAAAATGATTCCTAGAATATTTCACTTTGGTTTAATATGCTTTTTAATAGGATCCAAATCATAGAATGTTAAATGTGTAAACTTCTTAGAAAGTGAATTAACATCATTAAAATAGAATATCTATACACTTTAATTGCATTATCTAATTTCTTCAAAGTATGGTTGGAGAGAGAATGAAGTTTAACTTATAATTTTACTGTGGTGCCTGACTTCTCTTTAATTTTTTTCCCCAGAACATATCTGTCTCAGAATTACCTTAAGACTATAACAAATCTACTTGTATGTGTTCGAGAGATAGAGATAGAAGAGAGAGAGAGAGAGAGAGAGAGAGAGAGAGAGAGAGAGAGAGAGAGAGAGAGAGAGAGAGGAATCTACTTGTGTCTGTATCTGAAAGACAAAAAGACAGTGCAAATGTTCTAAATTATAAACATATCTATACCTTACCCTCAGTTTGTACAAAGTGCTGCTAGTTCTGCAGCACTTTGTGGTAAGTCTCTTTATTTTTCAGCTTGTAAAATTTCCATATTAACAAATTTAGAAATGTTGATGTCTTCTATTAATCAATCAATCTCTTTATATGAGAGGATTCAGAATGAACAGAAAAGCATCTGCCCTCAGTATATGCAGTTCATATTGCATTGCTTTGAAATTTGTCCCTTCCTTTTCTCATTTGTTCTTCATTGTCGTTTTTTCCCTCAGTCCTGGGGCTTGAACTCAGGGTCTGAGCACTGTCCTTGGGCTTTCTCAAGGCTAGATCTCTACCACTTGAGCCATAGCACCATTTCCAGCTTTTTTCTAGGTAAGTGGTACTGAGGAATTGAAGCTCGTTCTTCCGTCATGCTAGGCAAGCACTCTACAACTAGGCCAAACTCGCAGCCCAATTGTACTTTCTTTTTTTTCATATATTTTTATTGTAATTAATAGAAGGGTTACATTATATTTGCCAAATAGAAGGTACATTAATTCATGTACATTGATACCCTTTCTTATGTCTTGGTCCCCATTTCCCTCCCCCCCACCCCCACCCCTCATCTTGTTTTCCCCCCTTCCCTATCCAATTTCAAATAACCAAATACAAATATATCCAATATATCAGATAACAAAGTAAGATATTGTAACAATATGAGATAATCAACGGATAGCAAAAGAGATGAGAGATAACATAGTACATTAAGGACAACAATCACTCATTATACGGCTTTTGTTTCTATATCCTAGAGGTCCTTTCATTTAGTGTCATACTACATGGCCTATGTATCTAGATTTTGCTCTATTGCAAATTTCTGCTAGGAGAGCCTAAGGTTTCTACTGATTATGACAAATGAGGGAAACCATTGAGCCTATCTTCCTTTGAGTCTGGTTTACTTCACTTAATATAATTTTTTCTAAGTCTTTCCATTTCCTAACAAATGGGGCGATGTCATTCTTTCTGACAGCAGCATAGAATTCCATTGTGTATAACTACCACATCTTGTTGATCCACTCATCAACTGAGGGACATCTGGGTTGGTTCCATATCTTTGCTATGGTAAATAGTGCTGCAACAAACATCGTTGTGCTAGTGGATTTAGTCTGACCTTGTTTCTGGACAATTGGGTAAATGCCTAGTAGTGGAATTGCTCGGTCATAGGGGAGCTCTATGTTTAGTCTTTTGAGGAACTGTCATACTGCTTTCCATAGTGGTTGAACATGTTTGCACTCCCACCAGCAGTGTAGTAGTGATCCCTCCTGGCCACATCCCCTGCAACATCGGTTGTTACTAGTTTTCTTGATCCTGGCCATTCTAACTGGAGTGAGGTGGACTCTTAGAGTTGTTTTGATAGGAGATACACTAGGTCTCCTTGGCACAGGTCGAAACTTTCTCAATAAGGACCAAGAATCACAACAAATCAGAGAAAGGCTGGATAAGTGGGATTGCATTAAACTGCAGAGCTTTTGTCCGGCAAAGGACATAGCTAGCAAATGAACTAGAAAGCCTGCAGAATGGGAGATCTTCATCAACCACACAATGGATAAAGGCCTCATATCTAAAATGTATCAACAGCTCGAAAAATTGAATCACCCCAAAACTAATCTCCAAAGAAACCACCATCCCATTAAAAGATGGACCAAAGACTAAAAGAGAGTCTTCTCTGAAGAAGAAACAAAAATGGCCTAAAGACACATGAAGAAATGCTCATCATCTCTGGTCAATTTTACTTTCTTAAATTATCTTTCTTTCTCGTTTTAAGACATGGGAAAAGATATCACTATCTAACTCAAGCTGACCTTGAATTCATTTCCTCTAACCTCTGCCTATTTAGTGCTGGGATGTTATGTGTACCATGCCTATTGTGTTACAGAATTCCTAGATAAAAAAAATTCAACTTAGAGGAAGTTTTTGACCACCAAGCGTATAAAACAACCAACACACTTAATATTGGCTTCCCTTTTTCCCAATTTCTTAGCAAGACAGATGCTAATGATTTTGTAATATCACGGCATGCTTCTAAGGGTCACATTTTTAAAATCCTGTTATCTTCCTTTCTTCATTGAGATTTTCACTGCCAGTCAGGAAACAACCAAACTTTGAACATTGAAGTCATAAACATTTATATACCTATTAATGAAACTTGGAGAAAATATACAAATTAATAGAACTGAAATATTTTTAAAATTGTAGAGATTCCAATGGAATGAGTAGACAGATCAATTATTAAAGGGAAAATCCAGACAACACCATCAGCCACCTTGACTTAATTAACACTGAGAGCTTCACATAATAGCAACAGGACACATTATTTCCACACATACAGAGAACATTTACTAAGATGAATTATATTTTGAGACTAATAAGTCTCCCCCAGAAATGTAAAATGTATCATAGTCACAGTCTGTTCTCTGACCTTGATGAAATTAAATTTGAAACCAATAACAAAAAAATAAAGTAGAAAAATCTTCAAACATCTGTAAAGTAAATAATATAATTTAAATAGTAAATGGATAAAACAAGAAATCTAAAGGAAGATTAGAAAACATTTTGAAGTGAATGAAAATAAATTCAGTATGTCTATGTGCAACAGGATGAATTACTTAAGGGTGAATTATAGACAATAAAGGGAGAAAATGAGATCATGTAAAATAATAACATAAGCTTCTATTTTTAAAACCTTCAGTAGAATGAGAAGAGTCTTCAAATAAACCCAGAGTAAGCAGAGAAAGGGAAATGGTTTTAAAAAGTAGATTAATTAGAATTAAAATAAAGCAGAATTGCAGCATGGTGGCACATACCTGTAATCTACAATTTGTAAGGTGAAGGTAGAAGGACCTTGAGTGTGAAGCCAACTTGGACTACGTTGAAAGATGCGCTCAAAGTAATAGTGGCTGGTAGAGAGCATGCCTAACGTGAGTAAGGCCCTGGGTTTGATACCGAGAAAACACAAGTACGATAGAGAACAGCAATGAAATCAATCATCATTTTTGGTAGTTTAAATTTCAAACTAAACCTATGAAATATTGGTGAGAATATTAAGGATCTGAAATTGCCATACACTCTATCTTAGTGACAATTTTTTATCAGTATCGCTGATAGCTGGTTATCTGGGTTTGGGTAGAGCAGGGAAGATTACAGAGGAAAAAGAAAACTTTGGAGGTGGCAAAGATATTCGTTCTCTTGATTGTGTTCTCAGAACTATTTGTATGCACTAAAATTCATCATGTTGCATATTTAAATATGTATAGTTTAATATATTTGAATTATAGCTCAATGAAGCTGTTAAAAAAAGATCTACCTTGGGGTTGGGAATGAATAAACACATTTTTATTTGAAAAACAAATGAATTTCATTCTCTTGGTTATCAAAACTCATTTAATCTAAGCTAAGTTATGTCATGTGGGTGGTAGAATAAGTTGGCATCCAGGTGCCTTGAGAGCAAACAAGTTTCAGATTTTGGGGAAGACAGGAAATCTTTTCCCCTGAAGACAAATTTAGGATATTCAGAATATATTGGTTTTTTTAAAATCCTAAAACAGTAGTTTTGTAGCTCAAGGAATGTGACTACCATGATTGGTCAAATGAGAGTTATAGCTGGGGAACAGTTGGATTAAACTGGGTTAAATATACACAGGAGTGAATATGAAGAGAGAATGTTGAGACAATTTCTTTACTATTATAATTATTGTTGCAAAGATTTGAACTCTATTAATACTTTGCAGTAAAGGCAAAAGTGGAGTTATTTCTACTGTCTGTAAACTAACACCTCCAGTTCTGATAAATATGCTGAAACCTGAGATTTCATTGTCATACGATATATTTTATGCACGGTGAAAGATGATGCCATAAGAGGTTAATTTTGCTTGTTTATTCTATCCAGCTAATGGCATCCAACACTTCCCGTTTACTATGAGCTGGTAAATGGCTGAATAAATAAATGTCTGCTTTTAACACAAATATAAATGAGTTGACATAGGTAACTAATTAGTATTGTTAATTAGACTAAGGATGTTCCACAGTTTATCACAGTCAGAGCTCCAAAAATGAAATCACTTAATTGGTTTATGCCAATTTTTCTTTAAAATACAAGTTCACAGGAACTTTTGAATACATGAAGTGAAAGGAGATTATTTTTTTATCTAGCATAGAGACATTCAGGAATTTCATGGTATATAAAAAGGGGAGACATGTGTAGTAATAAATCCATTCATCATGCATGTTCATTGTTTATTATGAAAATTAATATTGTTTTTAAATTATTTCTTCATCACGGTCTGATGCATGTCCAAGAATATTAATGTCTATCTGTAGCAGTGATTCTCTTATTTATGGAAAGAATATTTGTGTTTTTATTAATTTCTTTTTCCTAAAAGTCTTTCTTGTTGCTCTAAAACAATGATTAATGTAAAATTATTGATAGAAAAACAACAACAGAAGGGGTTGGGGATTTAGCTCAGCAGAAGAGCCCTTGCCTGGCTAGTACCAGGCTCTGAGTTCAGTCCTCAGTTCTGGAAGAAAAAAAAAAGAAAAGAAAAACAACAACAGAAAGCAGGAATTAAAATAATATACTGAACGCACTAGGGAAAACACCATATAAATCAGCACATAATCATAAAGATTGAATTTATCTCTGTTTTGGTCTTTCATTATATCTTCATATGACATAATGCTTATCCTGTTTACATATGTCAATTTATTTCTGCCTATATGCCTGTCCTTCTGCTTATGTCTCTGTCTCTGCCTCTGCCTCTGCCTCTGCCTCTGCCTCTGCTTGCCCCGCCTCTCTCTCTCCCTCTCTCTCTTGTCCTCTCTTCCCTCTCTGCCTTGCTGTCTCTCTAAAGTCCCTCAAGTGTGTATATGCACGTGCATGGAAAATAACATTTTATCATTTATACAGTTTCCATTTAAGCAATTTTGATGTTCTACTTACCATTAATTTTCTCCCATCAACATAATATAAAGTCATAACTTCTATGTACTCATTAGATATTAAACAAAGGTAGAGGGGCTGGGAGTTTGGCCTAGTGGTAGAGTGCTTGCCTAGCATGCATGAAGACCATAGTTCAATTCCTAGTACCACATATATAGAAAAAAAGCCAGAAGTGGTGCTGAGGCACAAGTGGTGGAGCTCTAGCCTTGAGAAAGTCCAAAGACAGTGCTCAGACCTTGAGCTCAAACCCAGGACTGGCAATAAATAAATAAATAAAATAAACAAAGGTAGAAACTATTTTAGGAATTGTATACCGATGGTAGCACCATATAGAATTCATAGAAAGTAAATTAATAAGAGAACATCACAGAGGGTTATCAAATTCACACGACTGGTCATTGCTAAATATCCCTTAAACATGTTCCTGATATTGCTTATCATTGGAGTTTTAATGATATATTTTCCTGATTGCTACAAGTGCTGAGTTTCCTCTCATTATATGGAATTATTTCATTTTCATCGTACATGGTTGCTGTTGTATATTATGAAAGTTCTTTTTCTTCATAAAACTTGGCTTATGATCTACTAACTTCCACAAAAAAAGGTAAAGTAGAAAATGGTTTTTACTTGTTTTAGAAGTCCTAACCTCAAGTCTGTGATGGAACATTGTTTACCCACTGATGATCATTTAAAAAAATTGCATTTACCTATAAAATAATATTTACCTATATTTAACCCTATGATTAGATTGTACTAGTCTGTTATAATTAATTCTGATTTTAAAATCCAGCAGACTGCTTTATTATCCTGCTAACGCTTTTTCAATATCAATCACTGTTTTATGTGTGTGATTTGCATTTCACTTTAATCAGGGAGACATTGATTAAGTGGGGAAATTTTATGTGGATGTAGATTCTGTTATTTACTGTTTGAGTGAATGAACTCTGTATATGTGTCCTAATAATTTTTTGAACCACTTATGTCATATAAATAGTATCACTATTTGCATTTAATGGTGCTTAAATGATTTGATTTTCTATGAAAGTATTAAATCAACTATGAAATGATTTGGGGAGATGAATATTCTAAGAATCATGTTGATTTTTACTCATACAAATTCAGTAATCCCACATCCTTCGTAAACTTACTATATACAATTTTTACCCAATTCCTATCGTAGGAATAACCAAAAATAAAACAGAATTGAAAAATATCACCTATAGATTTTTAAATAATACATTTATAGATAGATTCAAAATGATTAGAAATATACCAATTATTTCCTAAATATATATCATATTTATTTGATTCTCTTTTCTTATTTTAATGCCCATACTTCAAATCTAGTGCTAAACCATATGGCTATTATGAATAATCTCATCTTTATTTTTACAGCACTGGAAATCTTTCAGCTTTTCACAGTCAAGCACATGGCACACTTTGACCTTTAAATTTTATTAAATTCCTTCATGCTTTTATTGATGTGCCTGTATTATAACATCCACTAATCTTGCATCTTCCTCAACGTTTTGAAGTGAACTTCCATTAGTTACACAACATTCTCTCACTGGATTTAGTGATCTTTGTGGTTACTAACTTTCTGTGTATTGTTCAAAATAAGATTTTTTCTTTTTCCATGTTATTTCTGCCAGATGTTGGTCTTTGTGAGACTATAGCTTTTCTAAATATTATTTCTACAGTTTTTCTTTTTTTTCTTTCCTTTTTTTATTGTAATTAGTAAAAGGGTTACATGATATTTGCCAGATAGAAGGTGCATTAATTCACATACATTGATACTCTTTCACATGTCTTGGTACCCATTACCCTCCCCCCCACCCCCCACCCATCTTGGTTTTCCCCCCTTCCCTATCAAATTTCAAATAACCAAATACAAATAAATTCAATATATCAGATAACAAAGTGAGATACTATTACAATATGAGATAACCAAGGGACAGCAAAAGAGATGAGAGACAACATAGTACATTAAGGACAACAATCATTCATTATTTGGTTTTTGTTTCAATATCCTGGAGGTCCTTTCAATTAGCTTCATACCATATGGCCTTATGTATCAAGATTTTGCTCTATTGCAGATCTCTGCTAGTAGAGCCCAAGGTTTCTACTGATTATGACGAATGAGGGAAACCATTGAGTCTAAGTTGCTTTGCGTCTGGCTTACTTCACTTAATATGATTTTTTCTAAGTCTTTCCATTTCCTAACAAATGGGGCAATGTCATTCTTTCTGACAGCAGCATAGAATTCCATTATGTACAAATACCACAACTTGTTGATCCACTCATCAACTGAGGGACATCTAGGTTGGTTCCATATCTTTGCTATGGTGAATAGTGCTGCAATGAACATTGTTGTACTAGTGGATTTAGTATGCCCTTGTTTCTGGATGGTTGGGTAAATGCCAAGTAGTGGAATTGCTGGGTCATAGGGGAGTTCTATGTTTAGCCTTTTGACACTGCTTTCCATAGTGGTTGAACGAGTTTGCACTCCCACCAACAGTGTAGTAGTGATCCCTCCTGGCCACATCCTCTCCAACATCTGTTGTTATTCGTTTTCCTGATCCTGGCCATTCTAACTGGAGTGAGGTGGAATCTTAAGAGTTGTTTTGATTTGCATTTCTTTTATGACCAGAGATGTTGAGCATTTCTTCATGTGTCTATAGGCCATTTTTGTTTCTTCTTCAGAGAAGACTCTAAGTCTTTGGTCCATTTTTTAATGGGACGGTAGTTACTTTGGAGATTAGTTTTGGAGTGATTCAATTTTTTGAGTTGTTGATATATTTTAGATATGAGGCCTTTGTCCGTTGTTTGGTTGGTGAAGATCTTCTCCCACTCTGTAGGCTTCCTGATTAGTTTACTAGCTATGTCCTTTGCCATACAAAAGCTCTGCAGTTTAATGCAGTCCCACTTATCCAGCCATTCTCTGATTTGTTGTGATTCTTGGTCCTTATTAAGAAAGTTTCGACCTGTGCCAAGGAGGCCTAGTGTATCTCCTATTCCTTCCTGTAAAGTTCTCAGTGTGTCAGCTTTTACCTCCAGGTCTTTGATCCATTTGGAGTTAATTCTAGTGCAAGGTGACAAAGAAGGATCCAACTTTAGTTTTCTGCAGGTGCTTAACCAGTTCTGCCAGCACAACTTGTTGAAGAGGCTGTCTTACTTCCATTCTATTTTTTTGGCTCCCTTGTCAACGATTAGGTGGCCATAGGTCTGTGGTTTAGTATCTGGGTCCTCAGTTCTATTCCATTGGTCTTCAGGCGCAAATCAATTAATATAATTCAACACATCAACAGGAGCAAGGACAAAAATCACATGATTGTCTCAATAGACGCGGAAAAGGCATTTGACAAGATCCAACACCCTTTATGTTAAAAGCTCTGGAGAAACTAGGAATCCATGGAACATTCCTCAATGTAATAAAGGCTGTGTATGAGAAA
The DNA here is from genome assembly GCF_031878675.1 of Megascapheus bottae. NCBI lineage: Eukaryota > Metazoa > Chordata > Mammalia > Rodentia > Geomyidae > Megascapheus > Megascapheus bottae. Next base: position 14,754,832 of record NC_143532.1, on the reverse strand, counting down.
CCTACTGCTAGTATTACACTTAATGGTGAAAATCTAAAGCCATTCCCTCTAAAATCAGGAATGAGACAAGGATGCCCACTCTCTCTACTACTCTTTACCATAGTACTAGAATTCCTAGCCAGTGCAATAAGGCAAGAAGCAAGCATAAAGGGGATCCAAGTAGGGAAAGAGGAAATAAAACTATCCCTCTTTGCAGATGACATGATTCTGTATTTAAAGAATCCTACAGACTCTACTCCGAAGCTCCTTGAGCTGATTCAAAACTTTGGAAGAGTAGCAGGCTATAAAATCAACCCTCAAAAATCAACTGCCTTCCTTTACGCCAACAGTGAGAGGAAAGAGGCAATAATCAGGAAAGAAACTCCTTTCACAATAGCCTCAAAGAAAATAAAGTACCTAGGAATTAGCTTAACTAAGAATGTAAAGGACCTTTTTGATGAAAACTTTAAAACCCTAAAAAAGGAAATTAAAGCAGAACTAAGGAAACGGAAAAACCTCTCATACTCCTGGATTGGAAGAATCAACATTGTGAAAATGACAATCTTGCCAAGGGCTATCTACAAATTCAACGCAAATAAATTCAATATCTCAGATAACAAAGTGAGATACTATAACAATATGAGATAACCAAGGGACAGCAAAGGAGATGAGAGACAACAGTACATTAAGGACAACAATCATTCGTTATATGGCTTTTGTTTCAACATTGTGAAAATGACAATCTTGCCAAGGGCTATCTACAAATTCAACGCAATACCCATCAATATCCCAATGGCATTCTTTAAAGAAATAGAAGAGGCAATTCAAAATTTCATATGGAATAATAAAAGGCCCCATATAGCAAAAACAATTCTTAGCAGAAAGAACAGCATAGGAGGAATTTCAATACCAAACTTGAGACTCTATTACAGAGCTATAATTATCAAAATAGGTTGGTATTTCTACAGTTTTTCTACATATACTATCTACTACTTCCTTTGGCTTAGACTATTTTGAATGTGATTCTATTCAAAATGAAGACATGAAATTGAGACTCTCCTATTCATATTTTACAGTTGCTATAAATAATTCCCAGAAAATATAGATCATAGCAGAAAAAGGATCTACTGTGCAAGTTACTCAATTAAATACTAAAGAGATATTTAAGCTGAAGATGTGGTTCAGGGGGTTGGGTGCCAACCTGTGAGGAAAAAATATCAGCCTTTCAGTTCAAGTCCCAGTACTTGGCAGAGAGAAGAAGGTGTTATGACCCTTCCATGTCCCAGCCACTGATGGCCTGGGTGTAAAAATAAGTATTCTTTCTTTTTATTCATATGTTTTTATTGTAATTAATAGAAGGGTTACATTATATTCATCAGATAGAAGGTGCATTACTTCACAAACATTGATACCCTTTCTCATATCTTGGTCCCCATTTCCCTCCCCCAACCCACCCCTTATCTTGTTTTCCCCCTTCCCTATCCTATTTCAAATAACCAAATAAGCATAAATATAATGTATCAGATAACAAGGCAAAATAATAAATATTCTCATTGCAGCATTGTTTACCATAGAAAAGATATATAACCAACTCAGATGCCCCTCAGTGGATGAATGGAACAAGAAAATATGGTAGATATACACAGGGAATTCTATGCTTTCATCAGAAAGAAGACATTGCCCCTTTTGTGAAGAAATGAAAAGACTTGCAAAACATTTTAAGAGAAATAAAACACTCATGGGCTGTGAGTTTTGCCTAGTGTTAGAGTGCTTACCTTGCATGCATGAAAACCCAGTTTCAATTCCTCCATACCACATACATAGAAAAAAAGCCAAAAATGGTGCTGTGCCTCTAGTGGTATTGCTCTAGCCTTGAGAAAATCCAACCACATTGCTCATGCCCTGAGTTCAAGGCTCAGGACTGGCAAAAAAAAATACTATATTTCAGGGCTGGGAGTTTGGCCTAGTGGTAGAGTGCTTACCTAGCATGCACCAAGACCCAGGTTCAATTCCCTGGTACTATATACAGCGAAAATGCTGGAAGTGGTGGTGTGGCTCAAGTGGTAGAGTACTAGCCTTGAGAAAGAACAAGGACAGTGCCTAAGACCTGAGTTCAAGGCCCTGGACTGTCAAAAGAATATATACTATATTTCAGAATAACACTGTGTGTAGCAGATTGAATTATACAGAGTCATAAATGCATGTTTTCCTGAGAAGATACAGTATCTTCCTGAGAAGATACTGTCCATTTTATCTGAAGTACATACTTAATGTCTTGCAACAAATTTCATACATGCTTAATGTCTTTCAAGAAGAGGCAATAGAACATTTCATGCCAAAGTGTATGGGTAACCTTAAGTTTAATTTCCTAATACTGTAACATTGTTTTAACAGTAGACGAATGGTTTTCAGAGATTATAGCATACTGTTTTGGAAATGAAAGTAACATCTTATAATGGGAAATACTTGGGGGAAATAATTTTGTTGTAAAATTACAAAAAGAAAATCATGAAACATATAATGAGTGATTGTTGTCCTTAATGTACTATGTATCTCTCATCTCTTTTGCTGTCTCTTGGTTATCTCATATTGTTAAAGTATTTCACCTTGTTATCTGATATATTGTATATATGCATATTTGGTTATTTGAAATAGAATAAGGAAGGGGGGAAAACAAGATGAGGGGTGGCGTGGGGGGAGGGAAATAAGGACCAAGACACGAGAAAGGGTATCACTGTTTGTGAAGTAATGCACCTTCTATCTGGTAAATATAATGTAACCCTTCTATTTAATTACAATAAAAATATATGGAAAAAATGTTCTTTCTAGACAACCTTTTTACATTCATGTAGCTCATATATTTTAATGAACCATAATCATAGGAACCAAGTAAACAAATGTTACTATTTTCAAGTACTGTATTTGAATGCAAATTTAACATAGACAATATTCCATGCAAAGGAAATAAAAGGGAATGGGAGGTTAAAAAGGATGGGTGACATCCATTAAGCTGCTGAAGAGAGGCCTCTAGAGAGGATGTTTGAGCCAATATACACAAGGCACAAAGTCAAATGACTCAAATTCTGTTTCTATGCAGACAAAATGGGCAAGAGACACTTAAAATTATCTCTTCGCAGTCTTTGGGTGCACACAATAAACTTTAATTTCATTTTGGTTGCAAATACAATTTAATAAAAGCAAGAAAAGGAAATGCTTTCCATGGCTGGAGTTCAGTAAATGGATACTTCTGGTATTTACGCCATAATCAGAGAATTCAAAGATCAGATGCCTTCAGAGTGGTTCCCCAAGAAAAGCTTGTACATACTTCAAAAATGAAGCAAGGGTTCCACACATTTAGAGTTCCCTGTCTGTATATTATGCCCATGGGTTCTGAATCACAAGAGTCTGTGTGACTACTTTGTATTCACACTGCATGAGGCCAGTCAGGTAGCCTGATAGCAAGCTTAATTGAACAATCATATCTTTGAATGACTAATTTCAGATCTTTACAATGTTAGTGGTGTTGCATCCAAACAACAAAAAATTTAGAAGTTTGCATCATCATTATTCAGCACCACCACATGAAATGGATGCTTTTATAGGTACCCAAAATAAAGTGCTTCAATAGTTTCTAATAGCAGCCAACGGTGTCCCTCCCAATTTTACATACTAAGCTTTTCAAAGAAACCAGGCAACCGGGCATAATGTCTGGTTCTCGATAAATGGATGTTTTATTTTTTAGTCTGTTTCATCACGATTAAATATTCTCTGACAAATGATCATACTTCAGAGACTGAGCTATTTTAAAGTTACTAGGTTTTCGGTCTTGTTCTAGATAACTTCCTCAAACTTGTGAGTCCAAATATCTTCACAGTATTCCTTCTTTTCTAGCTATCACCAACCAAGAAAATGTCTCTAACCTCATTCTGTTTCTGTAGTGAACTTTACTACTATAATAAAGATGTTTTTTTATAAAGAACATTTAGTATTTACAACTTTTCCTGTTGATCTAGGCATTCTAGATCTTTTTGAAACACTGGGAATGCAGGGAAGGCTATAGAATGGATGGCTTATGCTCAGTCCCCAGAGGTAAATGATTTTGCACATGCCTCTAATCAGGATGTATCATTCTGAAAAACATATTCTGGCAGGAGAGATTCTGATAGCTTTTCTTCTTGATTAGGTGAAAGTAAAGGAACTACAGAAACAGAGATGAGAATGATCTTCTGGGCCAAGTTGTCATAAAAGGCACAACTTCACCTAGTACATGACATTTGCTGATTTGAAAGTTCCTGGGTCATGCTTTCAAATTCCTGTTGACTCCTAGAACTGTCATGAAGAATAAGCCTGTTGTGGTAGTTGTTTCTTCACGCTTCTTTGGAATTGACTCTTGCCTACTCCACAGGCATTTCAGAAATACTTAATCTACCTCTAGGTAAGACATTTATTTTTGCCAGTGTAATTAATACAGGAATCCACCTTTGTTAAAAATGTAGCTTTCTGAAAATACTTGACAATCACAGGGTATCATTCACCATCTACCTTTCTCTTCATTGAATTACTTCTTCTTTAACCAAGTAGTGGAATGCATACCATGCAAACACTGTATTCATAATTCATCATTTCCTTCAGAACCAATCATTTCCTAATTTCTTTTCAGTTATTAATAGCAATGTTCAAATGTATCTGTATATATTTATCTACCTCACAAAGAAATGAATTTCTGCCAGTCTACCATACTTATTCGTGGGCCATACTTTCCTACAATTCATCATGGAATTGGAATGTTTTAAACCTATCTACATGTTTGTGCTTTCAAACATTTGCATACCATTTCTCTCCAGTGACCACTCCCTGTAATAGAGGGGTACAATTTAACACAGAGGGTGCTTAGGAAATGTGTCTAATTTGAATCTCTTTAAACTGTGACTAGCTTAGATTTGTTTGTCGAAGTCATCATACTGAATTCCATACTGAGGAAATATATAGCAATTGCTTTCCAACAATCTGAGACTTGTGCATTTTACAGATGTTCTGAGGAAAGGGAGATTATAATACTCTAAACTCCATATTCCTAGAATGAGTATAGTGCTCAAAAAATGCTTGAACTGAAGTCTATATAAAAATAAAGTGTTATAGATCTCACTGTATATTATCTGTCTATGCACAAAATTAGAGACCTTTGATGACCAAAGATGTTTTTCTCATTGACCTGATTCCCAATTGCATTCTTATCTCCTGAACTAAGTCCTTGATTTATAATAATTTAGGAAATAATTATAAGTAGCCTTTCAATTGCTTAATGACATTAATCTATAACCTAAAATTATGGGTGGGAAATTGAATAAACACTATCGCATTCCATTCAAGTAAGAATCTTCATTTTCCTTACCTCCTCATTTTACGTCAGCAGCATTCCCACAATCTTATGTCTTCGAATAAAGTAGCATGAAAACAAAGAGGATCATTAAGACCCCCAAGGACAAAAGTGAAATCAATTAATTTATCCATCATTTGTGTGGAGGATAAACACTGACTTAGATTTGCTGATCATATTTCTTCTAAACTACTTTATAATTTTAATGTGATTATATAAGCTTTTTCTGTGATAAATCACTCAAAAAACTGTTTATGCAAAAAATCTTTCCAAAATGAAATTATTTATGTACATTAACTAACATGTTCTACTTTAGTATGGATAAATATATTCTTTAAAGGCCCATGTGTTGTGGTCTTGGTCCCTACCCAGGGCACTAATAGTTGGTAGAGATTTTATAAGTAGACTCTAGAGAAAAGTCATTAGGTCATTAAAGTCAACCCCTCAAAAATTCTAAGTTTCCTGCTATTTCTTTCTCTTTGTAATTATTTCACTTTAATTTACACAGAATAGTATGCTGCATTCTCCTCATTTCATATATACATATATATTTAATTCATTTTCATAAGATGTTTTGATTGGACTTTACACTATTATCTGTATTGTATTGACACTATTACTTAACTTTTCCTCTTTTTGTCCTCCCACTGATCCCTTTCTTATTTTTTTGTTCTCTCTCTCTCTCCTCTCTCTCTCTCTCTCTCTCTCTCTCTCTCTCTCTCTCTCTCTCTCTCTCTCTCTCTCTCTCTCTCTCTCTCTCTCTCTCCCTCTCTCTCTCTTTCTTTCCTTCTCTTTTTTTCTTTGCCAGGCTTGGGGCTTGAACTCAGTGTCTGAGTGCTGTTCTTAAGTTCCTATTGTGTAAGGGTTACACTCCACCACTTGAGCCACCACACTGCCAACTTCTGACCCATTTCTTTTTTCCTTGAGTAGTTTATTGGAAATAAGTCTGAGTTCAAACTGCAACACTCCAGTTTCAAGCTCCTGAGTAGGTAAGGATTATAGGTGTGAGCCACTAGTGGCCAGCCCCTTCTTATTTTCTAATTGTACATCTTCTTTGTTCATGTCCTTCTTCTGAATATTCCCAGCATCTAATACTGGTCTTTCTGAGTTTGCCTCATTTTGCTTAATATGATAATTTCCAATTCCCTCTGGTTTCCTAAAAATAGCATTATCCCATTTTTCCCAATGGTTGACAGTATTCCATTTTCTTTATCCATTCATCTATAGAGGGTCTTATACTATCTGTTGGTTATTGTGACTAGGGAGTGTTACATATTGTCTGTGTCTACCAGGCAAACAGCTTTGCTCTATCATAGCCATTTGCTATGATGTGGGAGCCATTCCCAGGCCCAAAGCCACAGGACCAACCAACAAGTGCCTTAATCCACCGAGTCCCCTAAAACATAGGCCAAAACAATCCATTTCTTTTCAATTGCATTTTAATTGTGTGTGTGGGGGGGCTCTTCTCCTTAGCTCCGTCACTCAAATCTAGTTCTCTGTTACTTGAGCTTGTTGATAATTATGTGGAAATAAGAGTCTGACACTTTTCTATTGGTGTGGGTGGGGAGGCATTGGCTTCCAACTGAAATCCTCAGATCTCAGCCCCCTGAGCAACAGGATTACAGGAACCTGGCAATCTTTCTCTTTATGTATGCTGACAGCCTCAGACATTTCTTATTAATAGATAGCTAACAATGCCACACGGTAACCTGAATTGAGAAGCCCAACTCTTGAACTACTTGATCTCAGGTATAAATTGCAATTGGAAAAAAAGATTTGAAGCAATAAGATTTTTTTTCACCACAATAACAAAAGAAATAAAAAAAGAAAACTCAACATTACCACATTAACAATCTCATAACCATTCAGATTGAATTCAACATCAGGTTAATTGCACTTTTGAAGGGATGTCTGATTATGAGAGATGCAAATTAGACATTTGTTTTGTTCTGAATCTTGTACCTGGGGATAATTCTATTCAGAAGAAAGAAGCTTCCTTTGATTTTAACTTTCTTAGAACTATTCTGAAGTATCAGATTTGGGGGTTTTGTGTACATTGCTCAATGTGCAGGCAGGAAACAGCATGAAATGATTGCTTAATGTTCTAATGTCCTTAAATTACAGTCTTTGTAAAGCTGCTTCATTGAACAGAATTTTTCATCACCTTATTAAACAAATTGGCTTACATTGAAAAAAATATATATAGTCCATAGAGCTAAAATTGTCAACTAGAGTTTTCACAATGGTTATGAATATTCCAGAATCTAATTTAAACAGTTAATCATTATCAATAAGTCATAGAAATGCTCTCAACAACTCTTGTTTCTCATTGAAATTGCTATTTTCTCCGCACTTGCAACATTATTTATTCATTTAATAACCGGATCTTCTAAGCCCATGCATGTTTATATGAACAATCATAAAATGGTTTGTTTGTTTGCTTTTTTGGTGAAACACACAACGAAAAATATATTTGAAGTTTATTGCTACTCAAAAGCTAGTAGATCTTAATTACTAGTTGTATGAAACAACGCCTTAGATATGAAAAGGTTTTCTGGTAACAATTCTTCCACAAGTATTCTGTGATTCATTCATCAAGATGGATGTTTTTATAAGAAGATGAAAATTAGTCCTTATGAGCATTGCAGGAGAATGACTGGATCTCTTTACAAAGGAGTCGCAGTGATAAACAAAGCCTCGACATGAAGTCTTCATGCTATGGTGATTTATATTCATTTCATATACACAATTCTTTTTTTTAATTTTATTGTTGGGATAATGCATAGAGGAGTTACAGTTACATTAATCGGGTAGTAAATGCATTACTTCTTGCACCTTGATATCCCTTCTTATGTTTTTGTCCCCATTTCCCTCCTCCTTCCCCTTCCCAATCATCTTGTTTCCCCCTTTCTCTTTCCTATTGCAAATAAATAAATAAATAAATGTATATACAATATACTAGGTAACAAGGTCATATACAGTAACAACATGAGATTAACCATAAGCCCTCAAAAAGTGAAGAGAAATAACATAGTGCATTAAGAACAACAATCACACAAGATAAAGCCCTTGTTTCCATATCCTAGAGTTCCTTTCATTTAGTCTCATCCTATATGACTTTATGTACATAGGTTTTGAGCTATTGTAATCCTGTGCTAGGACAGTCCTAGATCACATACACACAATTCTGTTGCATGTATGCTCACTGTTGCTTATTGAAGGTGAAACATTTGTCTTTTAATAACCAGTTGCCATTGTGGTTATATAGGTAACCATTACATTCACATCTCGTAAGAACTCAGTGAGAAAGTTTTCCTAGAGAATGCACAAGGAGTGTCTGTTTGAGATCAAATGCTCAGAGTTTTAGGCCAATGTTATCACTTCTACTCTGGATTCTTGGTTGTGAGGCATGAGCTCTGTGTCCTCCCATGCAGCTGTGGGGAGATACCACCGTGGGTCCCAAGAAAGGATAGTCAGTCATAGGCCAAAACCTGAAAAATCATGAGCCCAAACAAATCTGTCTCCTTGACTTAAATTTCTTCTTGGGAATCAGTGTTCACTTGTCCATACCTTATTAATACCAGTTTGTAGAAAAATTAGAAATGATTTCCCCAATTAGATATACAAGTAAAAATATGCAAAGAATCCAAAATATGAAAAATATAGACATATACAAACTATTGTAGAGTATGGAGATGCTGAAATGTTTCCACAATGGTTAAAATGTATGATATATACCTTTAAAAAATTAGGTCCCCAGTATTATTTTTTAAATTTAATTTTATTGTCAAGTTGATGTGCAGAGGTGTTATAAATACAAATGAAAAACAGTGAGTCTATGGTTGCTATTGCATGTAGTTTAGCCCTTGTTGTCACTGTATCTGATTTTGATACCTTGTGTCCTTTTTGTATATTTATCTGAATTGAGGAAGTAAAAGGGAGCAGGAAAATGGTGAGACAGAAGTTATAGGGCAAAGCAATGCAACAGGGACATTTCCTCGAGTGAATAATTTGTAGAAAAGCAAAAAAAACCTAAGAACTGATACTATACCAACTTCTATTTAATCTCCCCTTTCCTCTTCCTCCCAAATGGATTTTGAAGGTAAAAGTATGGAAAGGATACATCAAAACTATGGTAGTAGTTTGCTAGGAGTGTGGGAAATAAAGTATTTTCACATTGTGGTTACTCCTCTTTCCATTTATTTTTATATTTTATTTATTTTTATTTTTGACAGTCCTGGAACTTGAACTCAGGGCCTGAGCACTGTCTTTGGGCTTTCTCAAGGCTAGATCTCTACCACTTCAGCCACAGCACCACTTCCATTTTTTTCTGTGGGTGTGGTACCAAGGAGTGGAACCGAGGTCTTTGGGCATGCTAGGCAAGCACTCTACCACTAGACAAAACTCCCAGCCCCTATTGTTTTTAATATTTTAGAAATTTAGAATATATTACTCTTTAAGTAGAGTAAATATTTACTCCAATCAGTCCTCTGAAAATTATTTAGAAACCCGGATATCCACTAACTTCTCAATACAGGGAAAGCCTATCTCCTGACCTTTACACCAGCTGCTAAGTTATTACTACTAACTAGGTCTAGTTTTTATTGACCAAGACCTTCTTCAAGGACTGTTGTGCAGTTTCCCCAGAAACAGAAAAACTTGAGTTGAGGCGCTCAGAATAATGTTAGGGTCCTCTGATAAAGAACAATGAGCCTTCCAAGTATAGAGAACTATAAAGCTGTTGTTATACCATTCACTCCTTTTCATCACCATATAATGAGCATGTAACCATGTGCCAAAGATGTTTTTTAGTCACTAGGGACATACAAGTGAAATATATGGAGGTGTAAAATGTTCCTAAAGTCCCCAAAAGCTTAGCTTAGATAATTTAACTGACATATCAAGCCTCTTTTAAACTAGGTTGAAAATAACATTTGGAGTCTCTCAACCCAAGTCATTTTGGTCTAAAAGATGCCATTCAAAAGCAGAGTGTCCCATGAGATTTCTCTTTGAATACTAGAATTTTTTTACAATGAAAATTCTGAGTGCATAATTTTTTAGATTATTATCTTTAAGGTAAGTTTAAATGTTCAACTGTTGAATGCTGATAAATGGTTATTTTGGGGCGCTCATGGCTAAATTCAGTTCCAAATCAAAAATGAAATGAGAACATCAACTTGTCTCATGCTGTTAATTATTGATAGCACTAACACTGATATACCATGCCTCTGCAAAATAGTTGAAAGCTTCTATTTAGCCGAGTGAGTATACACAGCTCTCTCCTGTCTATTTAAGTATGCTAATTAGCAATTTTCCAATTTGCAAAAGCCTATACTACGGATCGCCTACACTTTCGTGGTGGAAATTACAAGTCTATCAATGCCTGAAGTTGCTCTATACATCTTCATTATGTTCAGCATTGTTCCATTATTTTGATTCATGAAGGTGCCATGCCACTGGCTGATGTGAGAACCTCTGTGCAGGAATGTCAGGGTCCCAGAGCTTCAATTGTCAGCATATTTTGTCATTCTTACCCTTGAACTGATTTAGTAACCATTTAAGCATTCTGAAAAAGAAGGCATAAGAAGCCATTTTTCCCTCTGTTATTTTAAGCAAACCTATGCATGTCCAAGTTCCAGTTAAATGAACTCTGAATAATCCATGATGTGTGCTTTATACTTTTGGAAACCTTTCTTCCCTTATTCATTTAATATAGTTGTTTTTTTTAATTGCCTTTGTGTGTTAGATAGATTCCCTGTGAGATGCTGACCGACCGGTGAAGGAGAGGCTGATGTCCACAGCCTTTCACAATTGACATCCATGAGAAAAAGGAAAGGAACTGCCTTCTATTAACTCATCAATACAGCAACTATTCTGGGCTGTCCATACACGCACATATAGCTAACAATTAAATTATCCAGATTCTGTATGCCCTATATCATCAATTCCATGGCATATATTAACTATTCATTGACTTACTACCTTGTGAAGCCTTAGCAGTACACTAGGGCTAAGTGGTGAGTACTTTGCTCATCGAAGAAATGATAAGAAAAGTAAACTGTGACCTTTAGTGTTTATGGTGTCTCAGAAAAATCAAACCTTGCACAGGTGATGGTAATAAAACTTCACAAAAACTGTGAGGTAGGAATATGAAAGTCCGTCTGCTATTGAACTGATCACATAATTACAGAAAAATCAATTATCATACCTGTTTCCACCAAGCCTATTTACGACAGCATACTTATCATCACTCTCCACATCCAATTTAGTTCTGATATTAGATATCAGAGATGTCCAAATGTCTGATGAATTCAAATGGGACTAAACAGAAATTGAGGGAGAATAGATGGAGAAAAAAAAAGATGGACTCAAACACAGGTTTGTTAACTTGGGGAATGGATAGAAGCTAGTAAATCCTCAATTACCTCCTAATTCATTTCCCTTTGTGATCTGAGAACACTGTGCATCCTCCACTTACATTTGTCAGGCTGTCTTCTCTGGTTGGTAGACATTTCTTATTGTTCAGTGATTCCTCAAAGATCTATAAAAAATTTCTACAATCACTCCAGAGTCTGGAATACCTGTTAATTACCTTTCAATGATATAGATGCATAATCTAATGTTACCATATGGCTTTAAGAACATGAAGTAAGGAAGAAAATGCAACAATCAGATTTGAAAAGCAATCACTGGATCAGAACCATACTGCAAGGCAGGAAAGAACACAGGCCTACACTAGGAAGATGTACCAGAGGAGATTTTCAAGAGGCTTTCCCTTGGAAAATGATCAATTCAGAGCCTCTCCCTTCTTCACACCTTTCCATGCTGTCAGGATGTGTGATCCAGCTACTTCTTGGTTGAGGGTTCTAGATCCTTTTATTATCAGTTCAAACACAAGCTCTGTGAGGAATATCGGAAAATCCATAATTTAAATTTAGCCAAATAAATGTTCCAACTCCTGAATTCTGTGAAGAAGGAAATATGGGAAGCATATATTTTTAAAGTGGCATAGATTTGTTTCCAGGCCAAATAAATGGTGTCACATCAATTTGACAACCCGACATAGCACTAACGAACTGGTACTCAACTGCTTAAAAACCCTAATTATTCTTAAAATGGCAGAAAACCACAAAACTCCAGATCTGTAAGGCTTTTAGGGATAAAATACAATGAGCTTAACTTAGCAGCTTCCTGGATGCCAGAAAACATATTTTAGTTGCATTGAATGAATTAAAGTTATTAAGTATGTGCTATTAAAAAGGCTGATCTGATAATGTTTTACTGGGATTTGGAATAACTTGTAAGAGAGATTTGACTTAGCAAATGAGAGTATATTACTCAGCAAGCTTTCAAAATTGCAGTATCAAACTTGAGGAGAAACAGTAAGCTAATCAGTTAAAATTGGCATACTTTTGTATCCAGGTAAGAACAATCTGACTAGTGTATGATAAACTGTAGAACTGATATTTGACTCATTAAATCCTTTAATCACTCTTTTCCTCTGAACAGAATGAGCAATCTCAAGCAGCTTGCAAAGAAATATAATATCATTAAGAACTTTCACTAATGACCTACCTTTGACTGAAGTCTCTCCTTTCTCTCCTAATGGTCTTACAAGTCCTATTGAGACAACTGGCATCCTCTCTGTTTGTCTTTGTTCTAAGAAACAATGTCTTGAATTCTTCCTGGCCTGGAGCTTTCTGTGTAGCCTTGGTAGGCTGGCTTCAAATGCACAATGTTCATACCAAAAGCCTTCCCAAGAAGTGCTGAGATTTATAGGTATGCGTCCCTCTGTCCAGCTTCCCATAACCAATCATTCTTAATAATGTTTTTGCTGCTCCTTTTTAAAATAACTAAGCAAACAGAACTGTCACTCAATGTTGGTTTTTGTCAAGTTATCTAGTGTTTCCCCCCCAAAATGATACCCTCTGATAGCTCACAGTAATGTGTGCTCATTAGAATTCAAATGTTTATGTTAAAAGCATCCTAACCCTTCTATAAGCAACTAAAGTATTTAATGGTAATGATTTTCTCTTACATTTTTCTATGACACAGACCACATGCTTAGTACACTTCTAACTCGACTCTTTCAATTTAGATATATGTATGAATATATGTTTGCATACCATATACAAATATTTATTATATATACAGTGAGTACATCCATCCATACACACATGGATGATTGATATGCACATTTTACAGGTAATAATACAGGTAAACATCATAAATATGAGTAATTAAGCATAATCATACTTAGGTACATATTCAGCCAGGCCCTCGTAGCTCACACCTATAATCCTAGCTACTCAGGAGGCTGAGATCTGAGGAGTGCACTTTGAAACCAACTCAGACAGAAAAGTCCCCGTGAGTCTCTTGTTTCCAATTAACCACTCAAAACCAGAAGTGGTGCTATGGTTCAAGTGATAGGGAGCTAGCTCTGAACATAAAGAGGCACAGGGATAGTGCCCAGGTGCTGAGTTCAAGCCCCATAACAGACAAGAAAGCAAGCAAGAAAGAGAAATATTTAAGAACATATTCAAAGTAAAAGGTAAATATTATTTAAAATTATACAGATTTTTTGCTTAATTGGTTATTTGAAATTGCATAGAGAAGGGGGGAAATCAAGATAAGCAAGGGGAGGGTGGGAGGGAAATGGGGACCATGTCATGAGAAAGAGTATCAATGTTTGTGAAGTTATGCACCTTCTATCTGGTGAATATAATGTAACCCTCTATTAATCAAAATAAAAATTATTTTAAAAAATTATACAGATTTTTTCTCATTTAAGAATGAGAAACTTAAAAATGTAAAAACCAAAGAGCTACAGTGGCAAGGCTGGAATGGATATGCAGTTTCTACTCGTAGGGTATAGAGCAATGTCAGACTCTCTCGCATAGGTGTGGCATCTCTTTCATTGTTGATTACAGTTGAGCATGGTCTAAGAATAAATAATCAGTATGTGTCAAGTAAATGCTGTTATATGAATTTTTACATTTTATAGGTCCACTTTCAGGTGGCCACATTGTAATAAAATGGTGTTCTAAAAGTTGGTGGTGTCTCTACTGAAAGTGAATTATTCACAGGGAATTTACATTTAATTGGTTTCAGTGCTCTTTTCAGATAAAGTCAAGGCATTTATGCTCCAGCAGTCTCCAGTACATACTAATATTTCAACGTTAAAGTATTATTTGCATGCTTTATGATAATAATTTACTCTCCACAATTTATGATGGTTTACATGGTCAATTTTCTTCAGAGGTACTCTGTGATTTTTAATTTTTTTTCCAGTCCTAAGTTTTGAATTCAGGCCTTAGCACTGTCATTGACTTTCCCAAGACCACCATTCTACCAGTAGAGCCATAGCATGACTTCCGGCTTTGTCTGTGTATGTGATACTGAGGAATCCAACTCAGGGCTTCATGCATGCTATAAAACCACTTTATAGCACAAGGCCAAACTGCAGCCCCCCTTTTGTGATTTTTAAAGTGTCCTCTTTCATTGTGTATGGAGTCCAGCCATCAGAAAGGATTGGTATCTGGTCTTTCCCTTTGGGATACACCAGAGGATGGATAGATAGATAGGCAGATAGATAGATAGATAGATAGATAGATAGATAGATAGATAGATAGATAGGCAGACAGATAGATAGATAGGCAGACAGATAGATGATAAATAGATACATAGGTAGCCAGACAGACAGACATATACTGGATCAAATACATTTCTTGCCTTAAGACAAGAAGCAGTGTCGGTTTAACTGGAATCTTTCCTCTCTCCCTCCCTCCCTCCCTTCCTCTCTTTTGCTGGTTAAAGTGTTTCAATTCAGGACATGGGTGCTGTCTCTTTTGAGCCACAGCTCTACTTCTGGATTTTCACTAGATGTTTAAAGGTAAGAATTCCATAGTTTTTTTTCCCATGCATTTTAATTGTTTTTATAAAGGTGATGTACAGAGAGGTTACAGATACATGAGTCAGGTGAAGATTATATTTCTGTATGAACAATATCACCCCTTCCCTTGCTTTCCCATAGCTTTTCCCTCCAGTCTCCACCCACAAGTTTTATATTTCATTTTCAACTTAGTAATTAGTATCACTGCTACATTTTTCATCCTTTGTCCCCCTGTTTCTTTGCTCCTTCTTACCCTCTCCAAAACAGACAAATAAGACCCAAAAGAAAAGAAAAGAAAAACCAAAAAACAAACAAACAAACAACAACAACAAAAAACACCCCTTATGTTTTCCACTTTCTGGAGGGTATATTTTTGGGGGAATGGGTCAGTTATGGTGCTTGAACTTGGTCTGACTGCTGTCACTGAGCTCTTCAGCTCAAAGCTATTGCTCTACGTAGCACTTGAGCCCAGTGCCACTTCTGTTTTTCTGGTGGTTAATTGGAGACAAGAGTCACATGGACTTTTTTTGCCTGGGTTGGCTTTAAACAAGATCCTCAGATCTCAGCCTCCTGGATAGCTAGGATTACAGGCATGAGCCACTGGTGCCTGGCTTGGAGTTCATTTTTATTAATGCTGTATTATATGATCAGGTACACATAAGTATTGCACCCTTGTGTTCCTCTCCTAAGAATATCCACCTCTGGTCTAATTGTGTAGGAGTTCCTAGAGACTTTGGTAATTTTTCATGTCCCAATGATTTTTGTCACCATTCAGCATGTTCACTTGTAGATTTATAACCACCACAAATGAGGGAATCCTATGTTTCTCTCGGTCTGGCTTGATTCACTGAATATAATTTTTCAAATTCTTTCCATTTCCTTACAAATGGTACAATACCATTCATTCTGATGGAAACATGGGATTCCATTGTGTATGTATTTTCTTGTTCTGTTCATCTACTACGGGGCATCAGATTTGATTCTGTATCTCAGCTTTGGTGTGTAACTCTCGCAATGAGCATGGTCATTCTCTTAGTGTGGCCTTGTTTGTGAACATTTGGGAAAATGTACAGAAGGGAGATTGCTGGGTTATGGGTGAGTTCTATGTTTAGTCTTTTGAGGGACCGCCACACTGCTTTCTAGAGTAGTTGAACAGGTTTACATTTCCACCAACAGTGTTGTTCCATTCCTTTTTGGCCACACATCTGCCAATAATTTTTCTTGTTAGTATTCTTGATAATGGAGATTCTAATTGGAGTAAGATGGGATTTCAATGTTGTTTGGATTACATAGCCTTTATGACCAGGGATGTTGAGCATTTGCTTATGTGTCTACTGGTCATTTTTCTTCTTCTGAGAAATCTAAGTCTTCAACATAATTATTAATTGAATTGTTTTTTCTCTAAGGGTATTGGGAATATTAATGTTTTAGTTCTAATACTTTTTGGATAATAAACCTTTGTCTGAAGTATTCCTGTAAACCAAAAATGAAAACAAACAAAAAAACTAAAACCCTCTCCGATTCTTTGGGCTATTAAACTTGTAGCTATGTCCTTTGCCTTTCACAAACTTTTAAGTTTGATGCAATTCCACTTATCCAGAATTACTTTGATTTGGATCTTTGGTTAGGAAGTTTCAACCCATGCCTTGGAACTCTTGGTTGTCTTTTATTCTTTCCTGTAAAATTTCTGTGATACCTACTTTACACTGAGACCTTAGATCCATTTAGAACTGATTTTGATGCAGAATAATATCTACTTACCCAACTTCAGTTTTCAGCATTTGCCTAGCCAGTTTTGCCAGCATGATTTGTTGAAAAAGCTATCTTTCTTCCAACCTGTTATCTGTGCTTGCTTATCAAACATTAGGTGGCTGTAGATCTTTGGGTTCATTTCTGGGTTTTCTATTTTATTCCATTGGTTTTTGGGCCTATTCTTGCACCAGTATAAAGCTGTTTTTTATTAATGCAGCTTTACAGTAGAGTTTGAAGTTTGGTATTGATACTCCTCCAGTATTATACTTCCTGTTAAGGATTATCTTCAATATTTGGGATCTTTTAGTCTGTATAAATTTCTCTACTTCACTGAAGAATCTCATAGATGTTTTTTTCTGCGTGGGCTTATTTCAAACAGCCATCTTCAGATATCAGCTTCTTAAGTAGGTAAGATTTCAAGAGTGAACCACCAACATTTGACAATATTTTACTTTTTCTAGTGCCCCCAAAGTAACACCAAACAGAGTGCAAAATTCTCTGGTGATTCTTTTTAAGATTTCAACCTTTCCTTTCACCTTTTAGAAAGCAACCAGGATGAACATGTAAACTTGGTTTGTTTGTCCCAGAGAGAAAATTTTGCAAACTGGGTTATGGTTTCAAGCTAGAACTTTAATTAAATACCTAGTTTCAGGTACACGCCAGAGATAATACTAGTGTCTTTATCATCCCCCCCCCCCGGATTGACTATTGTATCTTAGCAATTTCTTGTGTTGAAAATCATCTTAGTGGCTGGAAATATTTCCAACTTCCAATAATGATCCATCTTTGTGTTTATTCAGTTGTAGTCCATTAATATTACAGGGAAAGGTTAGAAGAGATGGGTCAGACATCGCTAATTTTCATTTTTCCTATTGTAAAAGATCTGTTGCCTTTATGGCTGCTAAACCATTATTTATTTATAACTGTATAATAATTTCAAGGTGTTCTCTTATATTCTTCTAAAAGTGACAAAACACATTTCTATATTAGCTTTGGTTTCTCAGTATTCTTGTTACAAAAGTTTAGTAATCTTCTGAGCAGCAAATTCCCTTTGCCTTTATTTTGCAGGTTGTTGGATTTTATTTATTTATTTTTTTTGGTTACTCTGAATGAGAAAGAATATTGGTACAGGCATAGTTACACAAATTAACACACTTCTCTGAAACCTCTCGTGATTTAGGGAGGAAAATTCAATCCTATTTTTTAACTGTACCTCATACTCTGGGTTTTAGAGTAAAAATTGCTACAGAATTTGAAAAGAAGTAGATTTTAAATATTTTCCATATGCCTCATTACAAAATATTGTATGTAACTATGTAAAGCCACCTATTATTGCATAATAAATAACCACTGAATCCTCAACAAAGCTAATTTATTTCCCCCCCCTAATTTTGGAGAAGAGTTGTTTCCTGAAATATAGATGGAAAGTTGTTATAGTTTATAAGTTCCTTTTTCCTTAAATGTTTGTTTTGCATTGAGTAGGAAATCATTGTAGAATTTTGTGAGAGCAATTCTTAGTTTTAGTACATGATGTTGTTGTTTAAATTTCTTTGATGTATTTTTTCTTGAATTTTCTTAAACATCATCTTTATTTTTCTTGAATTTATTCAAAAATAATTTTGATCTAAGTGCCAATGATTGTATATAGATTCCCTTCTTGAATACTTGTTTGTTAAATACCTCATTTGAAATATGATGCAAAAATCACAGTGTTAATAAATTCTTTAATTAAAAAGTCTATGTTCAGAAAAATGATTTTGAATAAAGTCTAGATATGTTTGCAATCTTCTAGCAAGAAAAATTCTAAATGGGTAGTTCATAGAAATAACTTTTTAATGTTCACAACATGCCCTTCTGTCTAATAGAAATTATACTATTTGTTTTATTTTTGTTAGCATTGTTTTATATTTGTTAACATTTAAATAATGTAATCAGACAACTGGTCTTTTAGACAATGGCATATTTATTTCTACGCACAATATCATAGGCTTCTTAATCATTACATAGAGCGATGAATGTATAACACAAGGTAAAAAATAATTGGGAAGCTATTGAACAGAGTTGGATTCATTAACAAGACTTAGCTGGTTAATTCCAGAAATCAGCAATTGTATTTAAACAAGTTTTAACAGCTAATAAAATATGTGCTTTTTAAGTTCTAAACTCTCTCAAAGCTTGTTAACATTTTCTTGTATTTCAATACAATCATTTAGAGAATATTAAATTAAAATTTTCTTCTGTAGAAAATTAGTAAATTGACTTAATCTTATAACTGGAAAGAAGAAATGTGAGAAGAAAAATGTGTATGGTACCATGTACCAAAGAGGAGAAAAAAATGAAATAGATTCCAGGAAAACCAGTGGACAGAAATACCATAGCAACTTCTTGCTAACAGATATTGTTCGATAACTTTATTATTATTATTATTTTTACTTTTAATTGGTATGTTTGTTTTCTGAGCTAGTTCAGTCTGGCTTTGAATTAACCATTCCCTTTCTCAGACACTGCCAATTGCTGAGACTACAAACATCTGCCATATTCCAGATAGATGACTTAACTTTAAATAAAAGTAGTTCTTTCAGATACAAGTAGAAAAACAGAAACCATTTTATTCCTTTCATAAAAGAAACAACCAAACCAAGGTAAAAATTAAAAAAAAATCTATACTAGTTTTTAGCCATTGTAATGGGGTAGAGAAAACATTGAGGAAAGAAATTTTATCTATCCATCTATCTATCTAGTTGGCAGTTTCTGGGACTTGAACTCGGGGCTGGGCACTGTCCCTAATCTACTATGTGTTCAAGGCTAGCACTCTACCACTTGAGCCATGGCCACATTTTTTTAGCTTTTTCTGTTTATATGATACTGAAGAATGGAACCCAGGGCTTCATGCATGCTAGGCAAGCATTTTACAATTAAGGCAAATTCTCAGTATAGGGAATACATTTTAAAAACTAAAATATTTGTAATATATAAAATGTTGGGCTAAGTTTTACTCTTTATTAATATTTTTTCTATTGGTTTATGTACTTAGACACTTGTTTAGAATATCTTCTAGTATACAATATTTTGGGTGCTAAATTTGGGGTAATAAATCAAATTCTCAGCTGGAAGTGGGGGCTCCCGCTCTAATCCTAGTTACTCAGAGGCTGAGATCAAGGTTCAAAGCAAGCCCAGGCACAAAAGGACCTGAGACTCTTATCTCCAATTAACCTCTAGAAAACTGGAAATGGGGCTTGGTTCAAAGGTAGAGTGATAGCCTTGAGCTGGACAGTGCCCAGGCCCAAAGTTCAAGCCACATGACCCACAAAAAAAAATATCAAATTCTCAGAATCCAAGGTGATATATCTAGTAGTAGCCATGTCAATCATATCTATTTATTTATATGTGAAAAATTTGGAATAGTAAGTCTTTTACAGTAAAACTCTTAACCAAGCTTCCTATTGTTCTTTAGGAAGGAGAAGACATTGTCTCACATTAAAAACAAATACCCAGCTGGTGGCTTGCACCTGCAATCAAGTTCTCAGGGAGCTCAGGGACAGTGCCCAGGCTGAGTTCAAGCCCTGTGACCCCCCCCCCCACACAAAGACAAATAAATTGTTA